>NW_026267292.1:623799-628559 GCF_000697945.3 Frankliniella occidentalis | reverse complement strand
AATGGTCGATTAAATCGTTAAAAAAAACTTCATTTCGAAAAAATGTATATACACTCCTATTACCCCGTCTTGGGTGTCAGCGCCGCAGGCTTAGCTATATGTGCGCCAGGCGCGTCGCAGCGTAACAGTGTTTCGTGAGATATCGCGAAGCCTGTTACGCGAGACGTGGTCTGGCGTACATATAGCTAAGTATACTTTTATATTTATTTCTTTATTATTTGTTTCCCCTTGTGCGCAAACTGATCACACCACAGTACGAGGTTATATAATTCCGTCAAGCTTAGTCCGGTAAGGAGGAA
Organism: Frankliniella occidentalis; assembly: GCF_000697945.3. NCBI lineage: Eukaryota > Metazoa > Arthropoda > Insecta > Thysanoptera > Thripidae > Frankliniella > Frankliniella occidentalis. Next base: position 628,260 of record NW_026267292.1, on the reverse strand, counting down.
CGAATTTTCTTGCAGCATTATTGACCTATTCGCGTTAAGAACAGTCGTAGCTTTACGGGAAAATTTTCCATGATTTGTGTCGTACAGTTACGATTCGAAATTGTAAATTCATAATAACACTTCATATCAAGTTCGAATTAATCGACAAACAAGAATGGGGCGGTAGATAATTTACAAAATTTCTTTGTAAATAAAAAGAATTTCATCGAATGTTGTAAATTTACGAGGATTTATTTTCACAGTGATTGCATGGATCGTCGTGAAGTGACTCCGCATCTCAATGTTCGACGCGCAACGCGCAACTCCCCCCCCCCCCCCCCCCAGGAACCACGCCTATTCACCGCAGCAGGTGTTCCGACCCTCTGCCCGCGCAGAGGAGGGTGGCCGTCGTAGGAAGTAGTTCCCGCGGCCGGAGTCCACAACGGCGCCATCCTACTACGGCGGCGCGCGCCCCCCGCGGGCCCCGGGACGCGCCCCCTATCGCGGCGACGCTCATAGAGCTGCTCATTGCGACGGCAGACGGGGGCACTTGCCGCTGTAATAGCAGACGACACGAGACGGCTATGTATTGCCCCCGGGGAAGTCCCCGCCCCGCCACGGGGCCCCCGCGACGACTATACACCCCCCCTCCCCTTCTCCCTGTGTTTCTTGACGCGGGGCGCTAGCAGGCGCCATGGAGGACCGAGGCGGCGCGGGGTGGGCAGGGGGCCAATGCACAGTCTTCCTGGCATCGATTGCGGGCCTCTGGTTGGGCACGGCCTGGCTCAGCTTCCCCCTCCCCGGCGCCTCTCCCTCTCACTTCTTCTTATGCCCCTTTCTCTAGCCCCTTTCTCCCCCGTTCTCTCTCTCTCACTCCCCCTCTCTCTTCAGCCGCACCACCTAACCTCCAACTTCCTATCCCAAACCACGGTTCCTTTCACGGCGAAACATGATTTGGGCCTCGTCGTGGCATCCACCTATCCATCTATCTCTCCATCCATCCATCTTCTCGCCCATCTTCTTCTTCATCTACCCCTCGACCATGTACCACTGTATCTGGTTCCAGTCACTACTACGCCAGTTTCATCCCCAGTCGATGTGCACCCCTCAGTGTCTGACCTTAACCTGAAAGATAAAACAACATCGAACGCACTGTTCGAAAGGAAATATAACTGTGTTATTTCTCGAAATGTGAAACAATCTTAAGGTATAGAATTGTCACTATATGCTCTTCGTAATATTAATAAAAGATTCGTGATATTAATAAAAGATCTCGCTTTTATCATGAAAAATAATTAACGGGTAACCCACAAAGTTTGTGTCAATGTTTATCGAAATGTGAAACAAACTTCACGTCTAGCATCTGTAACTATACTCTTGATAAAATAGATTATACAAGTCATTTATCTCAAGGTAAAAAATATTAGTTGACTGTCATAAATGTCATGATGTTTCAGGGGATGCAACGAAAGGCATCCTGTTGACACTTATTTCGCCTCTCCTAATGCGACCTGCGAAAGCCGAGAGCGAGAACCGGGGTGACCAAAGCAGGCACCAAAGCGACACAGATATCATATGCAAACAAAAACTACCACCCAGCTGGATGGGGAGAGAGAGAGAGAGATAGAGAGAGCGAGAGAGATATATCGTGGAGTGGGGAGGGGAGGCTACCGCGGGGGAGTGAGACAGGACCCGGCCCGCAGGACCCCAGGACTCGGGCCCGCGCGGCGGGCGAGCTCACTCGTCCTGCAGGCGTCGAGCAGGCAGGACACCCACCCTCTCTAGTGCCCTCACCACCCCTCTCTCTCACTCTCCCACCGGGTTGCACGTGGTGTCCCGCGCCGTGTTGTTCAAGTGGTCGCCGTGCCGTGTGTTCCGTCCAGTAGTGTTTGTACGCGTCGTGGAAGGCCCTCGCCATGTTGACAGCGGCCTCGTCGGCGCCGGCCGGTGACTCCCCTGCTGCTGTTGACCGGCCCGTCGAAGTCCGGCTGACGCGCGACCGTCGCGGTGCCGCATAAGGCGTACGAACGTCCCTCTAGACAGCACCTGAAACAAATGCAAAGTGAGTGAAACTTCGTGCATATTGTGTTGAAAACAAAACATATTTTTGGTGAAATTTTGGCCGCTATTACAAAAAAAAAGCAGAACAGCGCATCAATCATGTTTTATACAGAAATAGGACATTTTGTTTGGGTTGTCCAATTAGAGACATGATAAAAGTAATCTTATATTGTTGTAGGAGAATTTTTACTCATGCATGGTTTCTTTTCACGTATGATGTGCCAATTTAGTCTTGTTATTCTTCCTCGCGAGGCAAGGACTCGACTGTCATCTTTCATGCAGGCAGATTTATACAACACATTTTTGTGTAGAGAATGGTTTTGAACACGACGGATTTTCTGAACGACGTTTTGACAGCCCTGTCACACAGTGTCACGTCCAAACGTAAACTAATTTTGCCCTGCATTTACAGCGATGCATCCCACATCTCCCAGCATGATGGGTGCAGGCAAAGGAGGCATCCTCGACGGAAGGATGGACTCAAGAATGGATTCCAGGATGGATTCCAGGATGGATTCCAGGATGGATTCCAGGATGGACTCCAGGATGGACTCCAGGATGGACTCCAGGATGGACTCCAGGATTGAGTCCAGGGTGGACTCCAGGATAGACTCTAGTTCATTACACATAAAGAGACCTATGAACGCCTTCATGGTCTGGTCGCGGGGCCAGCGCCGCAAGATGGCTCAGGAGAACCCCAAGATGCACAACTCGGAGATCTCAAAACGACTGGGCGCCGACTGGAAGCTGCTGAAGGAGTCCGAGAAGAGGCCCTTTATCGACGAAGCAAAGCGTCTCCGGTGAGTGCATGAAATGCGTCAGTCATAAACACAACAGGGTCAAGACATCATATTCGTCTGCCCTCTTTTGTATGAAAATGGTGTGTTTTTATTTTGAGGGGAAAGCACAAATATGAAATGTCTGAGGCCTGTCGATAATTTTAAGGTGCGTGAGTGTCTGTGGGGTAACTAAAAATAAGGAAAGAGCAGGTTGAACTTTTGATTGTGCCAAGTTCATTGACAATGGCTTCACTTATCCATAGACAAACAACATCTCGTGCGTTGAACTTCCCTCCTGCTTGTGCCACCCCGAGCCACGAGTCACTCACCGCATTTGGCCGTGGCTGGCTAAAGTACGATTTTAAGGGACAGTTTCGTGCACAACCATTAAGTACCTATGATATCAGAGTTTGTAACAGGTGTACAATCTTTATTCTTGCAAAAGACAAAGTCGCTCTTTTGTCGCCAGTACATTTTTTAGTAGTCAGTAAGGGCCTTTCTATGGTCAGGTGAAGGATTACCTGTGAGATAGCGTAAGAATAATCAGAAAAAATAACAGTTTCAGTGACTTAAGTGATTGGAGGTATTTCAGAACATTCCGTTGGATTTTTTTCAATTTGCACAGAAAGTGCACTGGTTTTGTTTAGAGGCAGAAGACGTCGTACCTCCATTTAAATAACGTTAAGGCATAGAAACGTATATGAAGAATAACACGTCTTTAACAAACTTTGTTGATAGCAAAAAAGCACCAAAAAACTGGGACGTTCATCGACAATCTTTATTGAAACTGGAGCGGGAACCACCAAATCTTTATCAAAATGGGCAACTTTCACTATCGGGTAGAGACAGCCATAAGGTACTGTCTAAAAACATTTTCTCGTAAGTTGTTATATTATCTATAAAAGCTTTGAAAGTGTTTCGGTGCATACCTTGCGTGCCTTGATTGTTTGATTGTTCTTATCGGCTCTCATACAAAGTCCCGTTACATCAAGAGCATAGACCCCCTAACACAGCCGCTGTGAACACACCGCGTTGTGTGTAGCGCTGTATGGTGTGAGAGGCACTGAGGGCAAGCGCACCCCGCGTAGCGTAGAACGTCTCCCCTCCCACCTTTTCCCCTTTCACCTTACCTTATAAACCCGCTGCTTCCATTTCCTCCCACACTCGGCCTCTAAACCTAAATCCTTTGCGCGCCGCAGCCGCCATGCGACCTTCACGCCCCCCCCCCCCCCCCCCCTTTCTTTCTTCCCCTCGCAGCAACAGCAGCTATCTGCAGAGTCAGGTGGTGTAGATTGCAGAAGTGTTTCTTCTTTCCACTGAAAATCATCCCCATTGTGTCTGGCGCGGCCCCCTTTTTCACGCCATTCAATTCCGACTGTATATAGACGGAGTATCAGCGCGCGCGATCTCTGTGGGGCTCAACGGCTGCTCCCGTGCCGCCCCTCCCCAACCCCCTCTCACCCTGTTCACCCCCGCCTCTCTCTCTCTCTCTCTCTCTCGTCCTCTCTTCGTGTCTCCGCTTCCTCTCTTTGGCACTTTCGTTGTCTCGCGAGTCCCTCCTTCCCCTTCCCCTCTCTCCTTCGGCTTTTGTCGCGTTTGACTGCCCTTCCCCACACCCTTGCACTAGGCGACGCTCCATCCC
>NW_026267292.1:622832-623749 GCF_000697945.3 Frankliniella occidentalis | reverse complement strand
GGGGGGGGAGAGGCATTCAAGTCTCTTGCGGTGTTCTCATCTATCCCGCCCATCTCTCTATTGGCGAGCGCTAATCTGAGTCCACTCCACTCTATCCTCCGTGACTACGAAGGCGCAGCAGCGAAGGAACGAGGCCACGTGTGGGACGCGTGCACGGCGAGGTGGGGTGGGTCGAGGCGGGTGGGGCGGAGACCCGAGCGCCGAGCCCGCGAAAACTTGTAATTTGTACCTCTGTGATGCGCGCTGCTGGATAGTAGTAGTTTGGGTTATGAGTTGTTGGTTAGAGATCGAGAGGGCCCTCTCTTACAGGGATATGCACCCAGAAATCCGCTTCCTTTGGGGAAAATAACATTCATTATCTACTGACTGAAACGAAAATTGAGTGCCAGAAATAAGAGTTATAGTTTTCGTTCAGGTGACGAAAAATTGGATTTTTATTTGCTATCACAAAAATTTCACTGATTACGGTATAGTTATGACTTTGTTCCCCAAAAAAAATTGGTTTTGCGATGGGGTTGTCGTTCAAAGACGGCCCATGTGCGGTACGAGAAAAAAAGAAAATGACTGCAACAACTGTGGGAAGTTGTCGCACAGGGTACAGGAAAAATTTCCATGACAGATGATGTCGTACAATTACAACTCAAGATTGGGAATGTACAAGCACTGCGTATCGACTTGGAATCAAAGGACGAGCAAGAGTGGGGGGAGGTTGTACCTATACGACACGTATTGTAAATGGTAAATTACAAAATATATCGTATTTGTGCGGACATATTTTTTACAGCGCAGTTTGCAACCGAAACTTGAGGTCAGGCAAGAAGACGCCCCCGCGGTCACTAGAATATAAATAATTTGCTCGGTACGGTTCATTATTTGTTGTCGGGAATATAAGTGGGGCTGGGGCCCGTGGCCAGGCG
>NW_026267292.1:616788-617846 GCF_000697945.3 Frankliniella occidentalis | reverse complement strand
CCCGCACGTGCCGCCCCGACCAGAGAAGCTCCTCGAGTTTCCCAGCGGGCCAACCTCCGTGCAAATCTCTTCAAACTGCACAACACCACCGCCGCGACCCTCTCCCAGTGCAGGCTGGCCAAGCCCCTCCGGCTGGCAGATAGAATATAAAAAGGCCCCTGAGGCCTCGTCGGGTCCAGATATATACTGTAGGGAATTAGTCGGCTTTACTCGCTTTGTGAATACATGGAAATAGTCTTGGGGACTGTCTGAAAATTTTCCCTTCTAGTAGAGACAGTCTTGGGGACTGTCTAAAAAATATTCCCTTTAGTAAAGTAAGTCTTAGGGTTCGTCTAAAAATGAATTTTCAGAGGTGCCGTTAGGCACTGTAAAAAATAAGTCCGAACTTCACGAAGACTTTGTTGTGAAAAATGTTGCCAGCACTCTTTGTGAAATCACAACTCGTCTTCATTGTGAAAAATTGATTAACTTGATTTAAACAAAAGTGATTACGATTGTTTCAAAACTATTTCCAATTAAGATAGCAAAATGAACTATTTTTCATTTCAAAGAAGGGTTGTGATTTCACATTTGCATTTGATTTCACATTTGAAAGTGTTGTGAAATCGCAAAATATTTTTAGCAGCGTACGGATGGCGGGGTGGGAGCCAATGCGGGGGAGCCGCCGAGCGCCGGGCAGCGTAGGCACGGTGCCCGCCACGCGTGAGTTGGGGTTGCCTGTCTCGGTACGACAGGCGCTGAGACCGACTTGAGGCAGGGACGAGAGGCGGTGCGCCGCAGAGTTCACGCTATTCCTCCTGCACGATGGGGGGGGGGGGGCAACCTAGCTAAACAAAAAGGACCGCAGACTGAGTGTCTTATTTGAGTGAAGAAGAGTGAGAAGAAGAAAAAGAAAGTGTGAAACAGGTGGCAAGGTGAAGAAGGGGAGAGGGGTAACGAGAGGAAAGAGTAAAGGGAGGGTGAGAGAGATAATGTGTGAGAGAGAGGGAGAGAGTGAGAGAGGGGGGAAGAGAGAGAGAGAGAGAGAGAGAGAGAGAGAGAGAGAGAGAGAGAGAGAG
>NW_026267292.1:609763-616738 GCF_000697945.3 Frankliniella occidentalis | reverse complement strand
GAGAGAGAGAGAGAGAGAGAGAGAGAGAGAGAGAGAGAGAGAGAGAGAGAGAGAGCCCAGAGGGAAGGGGGCAACGCGCGGTTGTTGATAACGGCGCCAAATCCCGTCTTTGTGTCGCGCTGGGTCCGGAAACGCCTCCCCTGCCCGCGGGGAGAAAGAGAGGGGGGAGAAGATTGGGCATGCACGTCTAGGGTCCGAATTAAAGCGGGCCAATAATAAACCATGTGTCGCTTTGAGGTCTCGCATAAAAGGACATAGCGGGTACAATTTTTTGCAAAGTGGTTCTTACCGCGAAATCCTTCAAAAAGGAATCGTGAAAGGGGCTTCTTGAGAGAGCATGATCAGGGTATAAGATGTTCGTGTAAGAGAGAAGGAGTGCGCCGGCACGACGTCGACCCCGGACCCGGGACGAGGCCATGCTGCCCCCCGGAGCAGTGCCTCCCCGTGGAGGAGGAGGCCCTTATCTAGCACCCCATATCGCCAATATTTACCTCCTCGTGTCGCCAACACAATGGCATATTAGAGTTCGGGGCACGGCGGGCGAGTGCCGGGCAAACTGCTATCTGCACGACGCGGGGACGGGGGGCAACGGCGCGCGGCCGGGCGGGGGGGAGGGCGGGGCGGGGGCCTAGACTCCGCACCCTTCCACAACCCCGGGCGAGAGGAGGAGGAGGGGGAGGGAGGGGCAGAAGCTGATGCTTGGCGGGCAACAATAGCGCACAATAGCACAGAATCCACACAAAGCGCCATATTGTGCGCGGGGCTCTTCGCACTCTCTCCTCCCCTTATTACATTTCCTCACCCCCTCCCCTTCCATCTCAGGCCGCCCCACTCCGCCCCGCCACGCCCCGGGCTCGCTGGCTGCACCCAGTGGCTCCGTTCCGTATGCCCGGCACGCCTTAGGCCCAGTCTATGCAAAAAGGCCCGCCAGCTTACTGCGTGCTTCAGTGTGTCTCGTGTTGGCGCCATTTAATTTCATCCCCATTGATATGGTGTTTTCTGGCTGAACGTTGCTCAGATCGGGAGTCCATCTGGCATTAGCTCGCATCCAGACATTAAAATGTGGGTATTAGCGACAGCCAAATCGTTTTCATAATCTTTTGTGCAAATCTTGTGTAAAAATAGTCCTCCTATGAAAAATGTAACATTCGAGCAGAACAAACACGTGTTCATTATATTTTTTTAGTTTTTATCTTTTTTGGCATATCGCACCCTTCACCGGTTTTTGACGTGAGTCAGAATAAAGATTCCGTTACTGCAGTCGCGGTGGAGTGGAGTACGGCAGCATATCCTGGAAAATGTTGCCACCTCCGACGATTAGATAGGGCAGGGCAGGGCAGGGCGCGTCGAGAATGCGAGCTCCTAGGGATCGGCTAGCGCTGCGGCGGCAGCACGCACAACTGGCAGCGACTCGCCGATGAGTTGCGGCGGTCTTGCAGATCTGCGGGTATCGAATAGCGCCAACTGTAGCGGGCTGGGCCGGGGGCCCGGGAAACAGGAGACCACTGTGCCCCGCGGCAGGCGACATGAGTCACGTGGAAGACAAATATTCTCTCTCTCTCGCTCGCGGTCTCGGCGACTCTCTCTCTCTCTCTCTCTCTCTCTCTCTCTCTCTCTCTCTCTCTCTCTCTCTCTCCCCCCCCCCCCAAAGACACGTGTGTGTGGACGGGCAGTGCAGCAAGGGGGCGAGGAATGGGAAGGGCAAACAGAGAAATAAGGCAAAATTTCCAAAAAGTACCTCGTCAATAAAATGAACCTCAACTTCAACAAGGCCTACAAGAACGGCTTGTTGATTATTGTGCAACACGTATCTGTTGGTGCAAGGGTATGGGATTCGGGGACAGTTTTGTCAGTAAGGCGACTTCTAAAATTTGAAAACATTTGTATAAAATTTATGCCACCTCGCTTGCGAATTGCATACAATTGCATACAATGGGATGATCAATGAAATGGTCGTGCTTGATCACCCCTTTTTTTTTTCACCCGCAACCAGCACCTCATCGACACCTTCGTCCGTTACAGGGAGCTGCACATGAAGGAGCACCCGAACTACAAGTACCGGCCGCGGCGCAAGCCCAAGAGCCTCGTCTCCAAGATGGACTCGTCGGGCGGGGCGGGCGGCGCGCTGGGCGGCGCGCTGGGCGGGGGCGGCGTCGGCTACGGCCCGCCCACATCGCCCCACCCCATGGCGGCCATCCCGGGGCTGCCGGCGGGGCTGGTGGGGCTGGCGGGGCTGCCGCGGGGGCTGCTCGGCCACGGCGCGGGGCCGCCGCCGCCCCGCCACGCCGACCTGCCGCCGCCGCCGCCGCACGCGGGCTTCTCGGCGGGCGCGCTCCTCTCCCGGGTGGGCGCCCTGTTCCCGCCGCTGCCCTACCCGCTGTACCCGCACCTGCAGCACGCCGCCAAGCTGCACGCCGACGACCTGCAGGCCTCCAGCAAGATCGCCGACATGGCGTGGCAGGTGAGGACGCCGACCATCAAAACAGCCTGGCTGCACTTTTTTCAGGGAAATTTTTCTAAGGTCGTTATGCACCCAAAACTTAAAGACATGGGTATTAGAGATATGAGAAACAAGTAAGATTTATTGAAAATGTATCCAAAAATGTAATTCCGCAATGACCTCTGCAAAGTACTAATGAACCATTCATGCACTCGACATGGCCACCCTGTCTGTGGCGTGCTCAACGAGGTGCTCACCCCATGTCGTGTTCTCTGTTCCAGGCGCTGTACAGCTCGTCGCTGTACTCGCAGGCTGCCGCGTCGCTGTCGTGGCCGCCGCCGCTGCACGGCCTGACGGTGGGCTCGGGCCACCAGGTGGGCCACCACCAGGGGGCCGCCCAGCCCCACCCCAGCCCATGTGGCCTGCACTGCGGCTGCGACCGCCTGGACCGCCGCTCGCCCCTCAGCCCCCTGCCCCGGAGCCCGCCGCTGCACCCGCGCCGGAGCCCCACGCCGCCCGACGTCAAGCGGCCCATCCCCTTCCTGGCGGCGAGGCCGCCGTGCCCGGGCCGCGGCCGCGTCGACGTCGCCGACGGCCTGCTCCCGGACGACGAGAAGCAGGACCGCGCCACGCCCGAGCTGCTGCGCGCGCCGCCCTTCACGCCGCAGCACGTCATATGAAAGCCGCTCCCGGTTCTCCCGGACGCCGCCGACGCGCTCCGGGGGAACCTCAGCCTCCGCCTGTGGCCCTCGGCCCCGGGTGGCCCCGCCGGCGCGCCCCTCGGCCCTCCGCCGGGGATGCCGTGGTGGGCGGTGCCGTCCAGGACGGCCTCGGCGGGGGCGTCGCCGCCAAGGTCCCCCGCCCATGACGAGCCCAACGGGACCGAACGCCTGCACTGAGGCCGCCCTCGATATGTGGCCAGTGATTCTTTACTGAAAGTACAAAAATTGTTTCGCCCTTTTCCGAGCATCGCGATGAGTGACTCGTAGGGACTATTGGTCGAGCTAGTTTCAGACCGTGACAATAGAGCTAAAGGAGATACATAACCGTTGACTGGAGAGAGTCGAAACCATGCAGTGCCATTCTTTGAGTCAGAAGCCTGACATAACTGATTGTGATCTAAGTTTAGTTCGTAAACCAAATAGATAAGCTTTAGTTATTCGGGACGGATGATTTCCCTCTAAATTATTGTTTTCGATGTAAATTGTAAGACGTACACCTCAAATCAAATTCCAGGCAGCTAGAGACCATTCGAACCGGAAGAATACATATCACGCGCAACAAAACAGTAAAAATACTTCATTTAACATTATTTTACCTAGACAGGCATACCAGCAAAAGGCACTCTGTTTTCAATGTTAAATTTGTGAAGCTCAATGTGATTTTGTTTTGTTGAAAAGATTTTGTTCGTTTATTGTGGTTCATGTTAGGTTTTAAAGGAGTGTAAAACGAGGGTGTGGTGACCCCATAACACACCCACCTTCTAATGATCATTTTTGTAAAAAGTTGTTGTATTAATAAAAAAATAATTAACAGTATATCTCAAGTCCTCTTTTTTATGCATAAACCATGGTGAAATATGATTCTTGTCTTGCAGCTTTAGACCAAACCTGAAGCGAACGCCACGGACGGGTTCAAGTCGACAGGGTGCGCGAGGGGTGGGGCGGGGCGGGGCAAGGCGCACCACAGAGGGCGTTGCGGTTGCTGTCATTTAAATATATTGTATCCCTTTTTATGGCGCACACCGACGCCATGTTATTTCCTGCTTCATGGTCTTATTTCCGCGCGAGGACGTGTCGACTAGCGGCACCGGCAGCCAAGGAGTTGAGGCGCATAATAAATCCTGCAGAGGGAGAGAGAGGGAGGGAGAGGGGAGGGGGAGGGGGAGGCTGGCCGGCCTGAGCCACCTCGGAGGAAAAAGGGGGAGGACACCCCAACGTGTAACAGGCACGCACAGAGGCGGCAGTTTTTTAAAATTTTCCACGTGATCTTGGTAATAATATAAGTACAAATAATAATGGAAAAAATAATCAGAAAGGACGAGCAAGGAAAAATGGAAAAAGATGGCAGGGTTGTGCTGTGCTCGCTGTGCTACATCACATCATAATTATTTCCAGACACCAAGAGGAAGACGGGTAAAAAAACAACTTGAGTTTCAAGGTGCTATGCTAGGCAAACGGCACGTAACAGAACGTAACTTGATTACTATTTGTCTTCCTAAATCCATTAGCCTCGGCAAGTTTAAGTACTACCCTCGAGTTTTCAGACACCGTTTTCAGCCTACCCTAGTGTCATCGTGATTAAATGTTCCCCCGGCTGTGTTATGGTCATTCCACCGCGACGGCAGATTCAGATTCGCCGGTCACTCGCCTAGCCCGGCCTCCCCAACGACGACGGTGACGGTACAGCCTTTCGCATTTCCGGGGCCGTTTCGTTTCCCATTGCCGCCGTCGATAAGTAGAGGATGAAGAAGAGCAGGAGGAGGAGGAGGAGGAGGAGGTCGAGAAAGAAGCACACACACATCGCTCCCGCCCCGCCTCGCGCCCTGGAGGATGTTCCCTTTGATATAGTGTGTTTCTAGACCGGACGGCCGGTCGCGGCGGCTCGCCACCCGCCCCGCCCCAGCAGTCCTGCAGAAGCGGAGTGTCGTATTTCACGCGAATCGACTCTCGCGACCGCGGTGCGCCGTGCGTGCCACCGCCGAGCTGGCCGTGCTGATCGCCCAGGCGCCCCGCACCGCGTCGCGGGTCCTTCTTTCCTTAGACTCCACCCCATCCCACCCCGCCCCGCCTCGCCGCGCCCCGAACGCTGGCCGGCGCGCATTTAGATCTTCAGTGACGACACAGTCAAGCGGCGAAACGGCCGTCTTATATGTCCTTATATGATGCGCTGCTATTCGGAAGCCGGACCCTCTTCGGCTGGTCGGACATCGTAAAGAAAACGGCCTAAAAAATGAGGATTTCAAGGCTGGATTTTCTGAAGATTTGTTTGTTGTCTCGGCAATAGGTGTAGAAAGAAATTAGTTACGATATTCCCATTTTGAAAGACATTACTTATTGGAGTACAGTTGGGACTTCCATGGTGCACGGCCCAGCCGACACAGGAACAACGCGAATCATCCCGCTTCAAGGTACTCTTTTCGAGTACTTTTCTTCACGTAGTGAAAACACTTACGAATAAATTTCATTTTACCAGAAACTCTGGACACCTAACAAGCTGACCACATCGGAAACTGTGCGTGGGAATACTGCAGTCATGTCTTGTCAGTTGTGGGTATTAAATTCAAATACTTAAGTATTTGTTTACAATATTGTGAACATAACTTGTATGCTTAGTGACACGCTAAACTGATGTGGTCTGGTCAATAACTTATAGTAATAATCATTTCGGCATAACCACGCATCAGCATGGAGTGGAAGCCCTGTCCCTTATGTTTCTGAGTGATCGCAAACTTTAGCGGGCACTTAGTCACTCACCCCACCTTTTCGTATGGTAACTTCTGAATGATCGGGGTTTCACACACAGTTATTTGCGTTGCCTTTATATGTGCCCCGTGGCGCAGCCAGCGCTGACAAGCCCGCGTCGCCTTCCGGCTCCAAATCACCAACACGACTACTTTTTTTTGCCCCTTCTTCGGATTTCTTTTTTCCCCCTGCTCGCTGCTAGGTTTGGCTGCGGCGCGGGGCGGGCGGGGCCGGCGGGGGCGCGCGCCCTCGGACAGGACATCGCTTTATGGGGCGCCAAGAGAGGATGCGATCCGAGGAAAGGGTCAGTCCCGCCCACCCTTTTGATGTGCAATAACGGGGAATCAATAAAATGGACGCATCGTTCGGTTGTGGACGCGCACCGCTTACAAAAAAAAAAGAAATTTTAGGGATTTGAAGGCCGCAAAAAGACAGGGAAAATTGCGGAAAAAAATAGGAAGACACGAAAAGACTTTCAGTCCTTCATTTTTCTTTTTTTTACAAATTATCGCGGAAAAATTCCGGACGCAACTGTTAAATTTTTCTAAAAAAAACTTGAACCTTTCCAGAAAACTTAAATGTTTAAGAAATTTCCCCTGAAAGATTGTTTGTTTTTTTCTGATATTTTTTGCGTTATGTGCCCGAAATTTTTATCAGACAAAATAGACGTTTGTTATAGAAAGGACCAGGAAAGGACAGTACCCATGGTTCACCAATGACAGATTGACGCGACAGCGACAACTGCCCGCGCGTGGGAGATTCGCATTGCGTGCGCTTATGTGCTTGGTGTCCAGCCCCAGCCGCTGTCGCCCCGGGCCGCGGCCACCGCGACCAGAACCAACCCCCCAGGGGGTTTGGGGAGAGAGGGGGAGTGGGGGGGTATAGGGTACTCCCTCCCCTCCCTCCCCACCCGCACTCTCCTCCGCGGCTACCCCGCCGAATCTGAACCCCAACCCTATCCTCCCACGCGACTGAAAGAATACCCCTCTTATAGCCGCAAATAAGCGGCTTTACTGCTGAATGGGATGGCCGCACCGCCGCCGCCACCCTTCGTCCCCCTCGTCCCCCCCC
>NW_026267292.1:608885-609713 GCF_000697945.3 Frankliniella occidentalis | reverse complement strand
GTTTGCCGCCGCCATGGTGTACTTCCCTCACCCCTCCCATCCTGCTCGCAGGGTGTATCTTTTATTCCGCCGACGCCCCGCCCCGCCCCACAGCCCCATTCAGCCCCGGTGATGATGATCGCCAGTTTCGAGCAGCCACTCGAGCTAAAACCTTTTCGCGCCGCGTGTGTTATAAAGCCAGACAAGATAAAGACAAACGACAAAAAACCCTTTTATTGTATTCTTTGTTTTTCTTTTAGCTGCATTCATAAATAAAGTGTTGAACTGGCATGCACATTCAAGTGCTCAGCACTGTGTGTTGCACCCTTTTAAGTGTGTAACTGGATGTTTGAATACTATAAAGTGTTCGACAGTTCAACACCTGGGTTGGACATGCCCCTTTCTTTGGACACTTTAAAGTGTTCAAATTTACTGTAGAACACGTTTAAATAGTTAAATATCCAGTCACACACTTACAAGTGTGCAACATGGTGTTGAGCACTTGCATGTGCACGTCAGTTGATCGCACTTTATGTATCAGTGTGTAGGTTATCCGCTACGATTGCTGTAGCCTGTATTAGAATAGTTCTAGAGTAGTCGAAGCGGCACCGCTTGCGTCATTGACGACCTTTAAGCCAAAAGAGCGGAGAGGGCGTCGGGGATGGGGAACGGGCCAACGTCGAATAATTTGAAATTATTGTTCCGAGAAACAAACAAAAACAGGTGGTACAGAGAGAAGGAGCTGGAAACTTAGAGAGCGAACAATTGCGTCGTGTTCATTAGGTGTTTCTCATTATGGGGCGGGGTGGGTCGTGGCGTGGGCCCGCGGCCGGCCTTGCTCTCGGAGGG
>NW_026267292.1:607156-608800 GCF_000697945.3 Frankliniella occidentalis | reverse complement strand
GTGTGCAGACCAGGAGCCCGGCTGGAAAACAATGTTTCCGTTTTCAATTACTCCTTTTGATAATTAGCACACAGAGAGCGAGAAGCACTTGAAGGTGCGCGCGCCTCCGCCGCCCCTCCGCGGAGAACAGAGAGCGAGGGGAGAGAGGGAGAGGGGGAGAGAGGAAGAGAGGGAGAGGATGGAGGGAGGGAGGGACGGGAGCCCTTTAAACGATACGCAATTAGGGACCGTTTATTAATTACGTAAGGACGATTATTTTTCGCCTCTGCGGTCAGTGTGAAAACTGACGTGCTACGCGGGAGGGCGAGCAAGGGAGAGATCGCGTATCGAGTTGCGTGTTGTTTGGCGGCTCACAAAGTTTTGCGTTTCACGGCGAACAGTATTTTACAACATTTACGCAGTTGTGTTGCATGTGATGATTTGTTCTTCGTTGGTTTAGATTTGTTGCTCTGTGTTTTTGACTTGCTCCCTCAGAAATGACAGAGGGCGCGTAGGGTTGGGGGAGGGGGGGGAGGTGCCCCGCAGCCGCGGGGTGCTGCTGAGTGCGCCGAGTGAGGCCACCAAACGCCACGCAGAGGGCATGTTGCAACAGGCCATCGCACTTTGGTGACGCGAGCTGGCCGAGGCGTACATACCCGCCTAAGAAGCTCTGGACTGAATGCAAAAAAACAAAAATACTGGGTGTCCCAAGGGTTCGTATACGCGTGCTGTTGTTCGGTTTGTGCCAGGTGGCTGATTGTGCTGTTATCTGTAGTCACGCTGTAACCACATTTCTCCGTGCTCCGAGCAGATGCCCGCGCGGGTTGCCTACTCGCTCGGCCCGTACGGTGCAATAATGGTCAGGGGGCGATAGGCAAATCCACTCGCAACGGCACTCCTGCGTGCGGTACAGCAGAACTATACAACAGTGCGCGGGGTGAATCAGCCACCCGATACTGTACGGTAGGCGGGTGCGGGGAGGGTTGCCTACCGGCGCTGACCGAGGCAAGGGGCAAGGAGCCTCATAGCGCCCTGTAGTAGGCAACCCGCTCTAACGGCCGAATACGGTAGTACCACCAAGGTATTGTGCGGGGCATTATAGGACACAATGTACGACATCAAACGTGGACGGGGATTTTGAGTCGCCGCTCGTCAAAGGACGGCCCCCGCCTCCCGCCTCGTAGAGGAGTCTCTCCGGAAGAGTGATATCCCCTTGCCAGAGCTCTGATCTGGCTGCGCGCAGAAGAAGGGCTGCACCTCTCCGGCGTGCCATCGTCTGCACTGTCCACCAAACTCAGTCCAAGTCCAGGTCTGTGGTCCCATGAGACGTTATTCATTCTACCTACCGGGTGTAACTGTGCATGCGCCGCAGTGTTGCGGGATTGCATACCCGCCAGGGCTGCAGGGGCCATAGCGCCTTACGGACGAATTGGGTAGGCAAACCCGCAACACTGCTGCGCATTCACAGTTACACCCGGTAAGTGTAGATGACGTTTACTGGTCTGTGTTGAGGGGGGAAAGGGGGGGGGGGTAGCAATACTCTGCCTGCACCAGTAAATGTGAGTATAAACGCGGCTGGGGTAGGACTTTCCGGAAATCTATGCTTCAAAACCCTGCCGACGAGGGAGTATGAAAAAGGCAAAGTGCTGCGATGGGGCCGGGGGG
>NW_026267292.1:605341-607106 GCF_000697945.3 Frankliniella occidentalis | reverse complement strand
CGGAGGGGCCGATGATAGCGAGATCAAACAGATCGATCTTGCGAGAGAGAGAGAGAGAGAGAGAGAGAGAGAGAGAGAGAGAGAGAGAGAGAGAGAGAGAGAGGCGAGGGGAGGGGGTCACGAAGAGAGGGGTAGAAGGAGGAAGAGAAGAGCGCACATGCTTGAGGCGCTTTTATCAATACGCAACCTCTGCAACTGCAAAATCTAAAATGAAATTTCTGACTGAGGCGTTGACGATTACACATAGCTACCTGCTATACTCAGGGGTGGCTCAACGGGGGCCCACTCACCTCCTATACCAGGGCGTTGATTCCCGTAGTCCCCCCTCTCATCGCACCCCCTCCACGGCCTTTCTACTACACACACACACACATATTCTGTGTGTCGATAACTTTTCAGTTTGTGTTGTTTGAGGTAGGTGAGCTGTGGAGATAACTGTGTCCGCTCTGTGTAGAGCAAACAGAGGTGGCGCGCACACACACACGCACGCTCTGCCCAGGACTGGCGCTGCCTGGGCGATTGCATCCTACACGAGGTGTGGTAGCCTCGACCGTCACCTCTAGTCCCTGGCCCCGGGGCACCCCTCCTTTTATGATAGATTTACGAGTGTGTGCGCGTGTGTGTACTTTTAGTTGTTTCTTTTATGTATAGAGGGTGCACTTAAGACTTTTTATTTGTTACGTTATTATTTTACCCACACCACGCGAATGTGGTCCGGTCGTCGTGTGAGGAGACTCTATCTCTCTCTTTCTCTTTCCCTCCCCCCTTTCCCCCGCCTCTCTCTCTCTCTCTCTCCATGTCTCTCTCTCTCTCACCAAATCCTCCTACCCTTTGTACACACACACACACACTCACAATGGCCGCGTATTATAACCACCGCGCCCGAATTTTCACTTCTTTGTGCGTGACAATGCAGGACCATAGGAGGGCCGCGATGTGTGACTGTTCGCGTCAAACGTGTCCTGAATACCGTCTGGCCACACCCACACACCCTCACCGTCCCTCCCTACCCCCTCCTCCACCTCTCCCCCTCTCTCTCTCTCCCTCTCTCTCCCTTTTCCTATCCTCGAGGGAAGACCTTGAATAGCGAAACACACCCCATAGCGAGGCGAGGGCGCGGCCGTGTCCGGGACGTCTTTTTGCGTTCTGGAAATCTAGGCGTGCGTAAAAAGTCGGTTATGGTAAGTTTTAAATATGCGAAACCAGCAGCTTTTGTTTTTCAATGTCAGTTACTTTAGTTATTTTTCTTTATTTTCGACTTGGAGTGGTGTAGGAAAAACAAGCTTTCTTATTTCCAAGATGTTAGACTTTGCGTTTAATTTTTAAACGACTCCAACATAATGTCCGTAGCGATTTCGTTGAAAAGACTTATCAAAAAGGAGGCGGGTCATGCTATACCTTTGCCGCCACTGCCTCGGTCTTCCCCTGGAAGCCCAGGGGCTCTATGTAGCCAAGGCACGATGGAAGAGGCCGCCGCACGACAGCAGTTTCAGTTTAGCCTAGCCTCGCTCGGGGCGGCGGCCCCCGACCCGCGCCAGCCGAGATTCTAACCGCTTGATGAGATGCCAAAACGATGTTAGGGACAATTTGCAGCAGGGATCCACTCCTATCCGCGCCCCCTCCCCTTTCACCCACCCTGTCTCACTCCAACCTTTAGCTACGCCGGCACACTACCCCTCCTTTCTCTCCCTCCTCCTTTCTCTCCCTCCCTCTCTCTCTCTCTCCCTCTCTCTCCCTCCCTCTCTCCCACGCGCCAGACCTCTTG
>NW_026267292.1:598642-600254 GCF_000697945.3 Frankliniella occidentalis | reverse complement strand
GGGGGGGTAGTAAGACGAAAGAGAATAGGGAAGAGAAGCCAAGCTGCCTGCTGTGCTGGGGCCGACGCCGGGCTGATGCCGGGCTGACGCGGGCTAACGCTGTTTGGAAGGCGGCAGACCGTGTCGCCATCGCTATCAAGCGATTGCATGCCCAATTACACCCTGGTCCTAGCGCCGCGCGCTGACAGCGGCGTCATCATATCAACAAACCCCCCCTACCCCTTCGCCTCCGAACATCCCCTCACCCCTATAGATCGAACAGCCTTTCCAGCGCGCTGCGAGAGCTCTCTGGGCTTGGCTTGGCTGCAGCGGCCAGCAGCCCGCCAGGGTAGGCCAACCGAGCGCGGGCGTGCGGAGCGGGCGGCCTACCTCGCCCAGGTCGCCAGACCAGCAGCCTCTGGAAGCAGTCATCCATCTGCCCATCCGTCCATCCACGCATCCACCTATCTACCTATCCATCCATCCGTCCATCCATCCATCCATCCATCCATCCATCCATCCATCCATCCATCAACCCACTCATCCATCCATCCATCCATCCACCCATCCATCCATCCACCCATCCATCCACCCATCCACCCATCCACCCATCCACCCATCCACCCATTCGTCCAACCATCCATCCACCCACCCAACCATCTAACCATCTATCCATCCACCTTTCAATCATCTATCTTCTCTATTTCAAATATCAGTCTCACTCAAGGCGCTGGTTACTGCTTCTTTATCTCTAAACCTGGCCAGACGGGGTACGGTGGGGCGCCTCACTGCTTGCCCATGCCTGCCTGCCTGCCGGGCTCCGTTTATTCGTCAAAGTTTTGAGTGGCCGGTGAATAGTCCACGTGAACAGTTCCGCCGCCCCGTTGATGTGAGAGGGGCGGGTAGAGGGGCCGGGGAGGGAGGTTGTAGTGTAGTGGATCGGCCCTCTCTTGGCTGGCTCGGCGGTTCGGAAAATGTTGCGCATGAGAGGACGCATTTCCAAGCCAGCCAGCCAGCCCGGGCCCGCGCGCACCGGCATCGGCGTCCTTTTTCGCCGGGGAGAAACTAGACCAGCGGGGAACGCCCGAGAGGAGCGGAATATGGTGGGGAAATAATGGGAGAGGACGTTTGGCAGGTTTGGAGGGTGAAATGTGACAAACTCTATACTGGAGAAACAAAGGTGCCAGCTTTCTAAGGGTGTTAACGGGTGTTAGTGACTTTCGTGCCAGGCACCTCAAGGTTCGCACCCCTGGAAAGGCACTAATATGCACCAAACTAAACTTTAAAAGGCAATAAGTCCTCCCTTTTCTTTCCAGTGAAGAATTGGAACAAATACTACAAATGCTACTACATTGACCCACCACAGACCACACCACGAAACCGCCCTCCATTAAGACACCATCTCGACGCCTTCAGTCCGATAAGAAGCGGAGTCCCGTTTTGCGTTTGCGAGTGTCCGAGAGACACTGTGCCGATCTTGGCCGGGGCTGCTGGTCGCTCGGGGACAGTCGCAGGACACCCACAGGACACCTGCCGGACAGCCGCAGGACACCGGCAGGACGCCCGCGCCATGGCACCCCCCGGTGACGCTCGCTGGCGAGGGGCCGAGCCGATGGAGCGCCTGGCGGCGGGG
>NW_026267292.1:588382-589752 GCF_000697945.3 Frankliniella occidentalis | reverse complement strand
GGGGGGGGCGCTGATGGCGTAGCAGTTCTGCGGAGGCGACTGACCGGGCCCTCGCACGTGCAGAGTCTAGGCCTATGGCGCCAAGGCGGGGACTTGACCCCCCACTATGCCCACCCCCACCCCCTACCTACCCAAGAGCCTCACTGACGGGGGCTAATAAGAAGTACCCGCCCATAAGGTCGCACCATAAGGTCGAGATGGGGGAGGGGGGGTAATTGCTCAACCCCGAGGGCGACCTGCAGGAGCCGGTGGGCGGTCCCTGTCTCTGCCTATGGGCCCCTGGCTGGACTCATAGCCAGCTCCTGCGTCTCTGGTGGTGGGCCAGGGTGGGCCCTAGGTCCGTGGTGGGCCCGGGCACCGCAGCCGCGGGTCGCGCCCGCCCCGGCGCAACGCTGCTCTAGCATTTCGCAGCGCCCAGCACATTTCACGTTGACCGGTGCAGTACGGTCCGGGACGGCTTGGCTCGGCGGCGGCCCTGCCCGCGTCGCCCCCCGGCCCCCTCCGCGACCCCCTCTCCCGCGGGCCCCCGCCGGCGGGCAGCTCGTGAGAACTGATGTGGTCGCGGGGCACGCCGCACCGGGTGTCACTCGCTCGCAGGACGCCGTGGACGCGAGACTCTCGCGGGCCGCGCCCCGGGTCGCGGACTTGGCCGCCGCGCGGGTCGCGGACTCGGCCGCGGCCGGCACTCCTCCTCGTGCACCTGCTCGTCGGCATCCCCGAGCTCGCCGCGCCGCTCAAGTGCTCCGCCACGCACCTCAGCCTGAGGACTTCCTACGCCGCGGGGTCGCCGTCGAGGACACGCCGCGGGCCGCCGCGCGCTGCAGCACCACCACGAACACGAGGTAAGCTAGTTCTGCGCTGTCGTCCCTAACGCGCCGCGGGGGCTGGGCCTTCCCCGGAGCCTCTCACGGCCAGGTCCTGTGTGTGGTACAGGGTGGACGCAGTGCGTGGTTGCGCCCCACCCCGCGAGCGGGACTGCCCAGCTGACTAGCCACGGCGCCGCATAGGCAACCCCGCTCGCACGCCTGCACGCGGGTTGCGTACCCACTCGGTCTGGCGGCGGCGGCGCGCTGTCCGTACCGCACCCCCCGTCCTCCCGCCGGCCGGATCAGAGCTCGACGCGTTTGTTTGCGAGTAGCAGCTGCGCGGGCCGGTGGCGCCGCTCGCCGTCGTGTCGCGCCGTGGTCGCGTCTCGTTTCGCCTTAGCCCCGGCCGCTGCTGCTGGAGCGCGTCCGAGTAAGCCGCGTCCCCGCGCAGAACACCACCGCGACCACCGGGTCGGTTGGTGTTGCTTGGTGTGGCTACGCGCACGCAGCCCCGGCGGGTCGAGATACACCACGTCCTGGGCGGGCTGTGGGCGCGGGGCCGCG
>NW_026267292.1:585034-588332 GCF_000697945.3 Frankliniella occidentalis | reverse complement strand
CCCACCCGTTCCTTTTTCTCTCCCTCTCACACCGGAGGTTAAATAATAATCATCATCTTCATAATGATGAGAGCAGTGTATAGTACAGTCTCTCTCTCTCTCTGCTCTGTAAACTTTCGTCTCCCCGCACCCGCAACTGCTCGTGCTTGCTTATTTCACAGCAGATAAATGGGGGAAGGGCGAAAAGTTTTCGCTCAAGAGGCAAACCAAGCAGCAGCAGCAGCAGCAGCAGCAGCAGCAGCAGCAGCAGCAGCAGACAGCCCCGCCCCGCCACGTTAGTGTGCCCCACGGCGCGCCGCAACAGCGGCAGGGCAGGGCGCCGCGATACACTTGGAGGTCAGGAAGCCAGCTCCATTAACGAAGTGGTAACAGCGGCGCCCTGCCGCCGCCGCAACCGCCACAGCAGCAGCGAAACGCCGCCGCCGGGGCGCTCCTCGACCGGTTTATGAGAAATTCTGCACGGCGTTGCGGCGCGCATAGTGAGGTTATTGGGAGAGATTTACGCGCCAAGTTGCGGCTGAGCAGCCGGTATCAGCGGCGCAGACATCCGCGCGAACTGTTGGCGTGCTGCTGCTGTTGGCGGCGTTGTAAGCGCGTAGCTTTCCGGCCGCGCGCACCATGAACAGCGGAGCACAGAGTTCAACCAACGAGCCGCCACCGCCGCCGATGCGCAGCTCTATTCTGCGTTGCGGTGGTGTGTTTGGTTTGTTGTTACGGTTACATGAGACGAAACTGGGCTGTGACGTTGTGACTAGAAAACATGCGACTGGGCCTGAGACTGGACTTGAGACCGGACATGACCTCGGTCAGGGGATGTATCACTACCAAGTACATAGTCTCATGTCTCAGGCTGGAAGTCTCCCGAGACTTGCCGACACCTGAGACATGAGACTGTGCGCCTTGCTACCCCTCTGACCCCTCTAACCACACTAACCACACAGTTTCATGTCTCAGGTCGGAAAGCCTAATGTCTTAGGCTGGAAGTCTCGTGTCAGAAAAATAAAATCTTCATGGGTCTGGAAAATTTTCCGCTTTTTCCGTAAATTTCACGGAAACTTTTCAGGTGATTCCAACCCTATTTCCGCCTGGATAAGGCCCGCGATGAGGATGAGCGAGAAACTGTCTGCGAAAACGTTAGAAACGCAGCGGCAAAAACGGAAGGTGTATGGTCAGCGAGGCGAATTCGCGCGCCACGAAAACTATTAAACGACGCGACAAAACGCGCGAGCGAGAGGAAAATGGGCAGAGACACTAACTGGTCCGACAAATAATCAAGCACTAGAGACGGTTAGCCGCGCCACTGAACTCGTCCCGGACAGTTGTGGCGGCAAAACTCACCGCCATTCAAACAACTTTGCAGCGTTCGAGCCGCTATGCCGTCCATCTGCCAACCGCCTGCTGATGCTCCTTTCTGCGGACGAAATTTTAAACACCGCAAGAAAAAGGGAAACGAAAAGAAAACTGCTGAGTATCATGTTAAATCTAAGCTCTTTCCTAGTTTCAGCAGTGCGAAAAAAAAACGTGGCATACATGACGGTGATCGTAACACGCCTTTCAGTTATTGATTATGTCACACGTCAAACACCGTCCACACACTTACGTTGTGCGCACTTCGGCGGCAACGTGTGACACTTTTATTGGGCCGAGAAAAAAGTGCCTCGGATACTCTCGATCCGATAGGGATTCGCATTGGCCTTCAAAGGGCCGTTCCCAAAGCAGGGTCGGGGGAAATCTTTGTGGGCATTACAGACAGAGCCCTCTGCCTGCAAGTTAGCTGTTTTGTATACCTTTTGGAGACTGGAGGCTGCCGCAGTGTGTGTGCTGCCCTGCGCCCCCCACCCCTTTCCTCTCTCTCTCTCTCTCTCTCTCTCTCTCTCTCTCTCTCTCAATTGCTTATTCGATTCAAATCTCCACAAGGCAAGCGCACGCACAGCTTTACCATGTCCAAGAATAAGAGGAGGTGGAACCCGGTAGGGGGAAAAGGGCGGGGACGACGAAAGGAAGCAATTCAATGCTGACTTAAAAACCCTAAGCAAGTAGAAAAGCGCCATACCCCCCCCCACACACACATACACACAACCACACAAACACTGGCACACACACACACGACTCAGTGGGTCCGCGTAATTTGATCGCTTCTGCTTTCTTTCCATTTTCGCGCGCCGCCGCCGAGCCCTCCTAGTCTCGAGTCGTGTCGCGCCTTCATCGCTGAAGTAGATCTATCTGCCCCCCCCCCCCTCCTCTCTTCCTCTCTCTCTTTCAAACACACACACACACACACACACGACAGTAAGTCGGTTGGTGCAACAGAGAGCGCTCCCTGCTTCTGCGCCTATGTGTGATTGTGTTTCGACCACACACAGTACACGTAGGCGCGTAGCGCCAAGGATTCGATTGTGACTAGACGAGACGAACAGCAATTCTCTTTTTTCCAAACGCCTCCCTTGTTTGTGCGAAATTGTTTGAAGATGAATCCCGAGGGGTAGGAGGGGGAGAGTGTGGTTGGAGGGGAAGCAGCTAGGGGCGAGGAGGGACGGGTAAATGATGAATACTAATGTTCAGCACTTTCCCATCCCGCTCAATTATACGTTTTATTCTTTGGTTTCAGCTGCATTCACATTCACATTCACCTCCAGCCCTCAGAGCTCATCACGCCCTTGTGTTCATATTGGCTTACACAGCGGTGCAGCCACCACGCCCCCAGCCTATTTTTTCAGACCCACAAATCGCAAAGTTAGTACCAAAAGAAAAAAAGAAGAGAAAATTGTGAGTCTTTTCGCTTTTCTTCGTCGGTGGCCCCCGCCAATCAGCGAAAGAAACAAAGTGTGAATGGCTCATAATTACACGCGGAGGAGGGGCGGGGCGCGCGGGAAGGCGCGTGACGCGAAGACAGTGGAGCAGGCGGGCGAAAAACAGGCTCGAAAAGGAGAGCAAAAAAAAAATATAGGAAGATAAAATGTGAAGGTGATGAAATGGTAAAAGGCGAGAGGCCGCCGCCGAGCAAGGGCGCGGAGAGACAGAGGGGGGGTGAGAAAGAATAAAGGAATAAAAGGAGACAAAGAGAAGAGAATCTGATGTTGGCTCCGGGAGCGCGGAGAATATAGCGCCGTAATAATGCGCTCAAGTTCACAATGTACCTTCCCCGTCACCCATAACACTTCCTTTTTATACTTTGCCATTTTCTCGCCGGGGGCGCCTTCTCGCCTGCTTATTTGTATATCAGCGGAGGCACAGCCCGGCCCGCTGTGTTCTCACGCCCCCGCATATCTCTCCCCCCCCCCTCTCTATTTCTCTCTCT
>NW_026267292.1:577955-581554 GCF_000697945.3 Frankliniella occidentalis | reverse complement strand
GGGGCACTTTAGCCCTCATGAATATGCAGCCGCCTGATCTGTAGTTATGTCGCTATTCAGCCCGGCCCGCCCGGCCCGGCCCCGACCGGGGGGTTGTGGACCTAACTTTTTTATACCGCCGGCATGCAAGCGCCACCGGCCCGAGCCACCCTCATTGAGGTCCCCGGGCAAGGCGGGGGAGGAGGGGGGAGGGGCAACCTGTAGCCGGCTCGGGAGGCAAAGGGAGGGGGCGTGTATCAATCCGGTTGATGCAAAAACATTCAGAGCCGGGGCGGCCGCGCGCGCGCCATTCCATGGCAATTTGTTTTGTGAGTGTTGCGTCACGGGTTGAGCTGGCAAGCGTCTCATGCTCCGAGCCAAAGCGGAGAGAGAGAGAGGGAAGTATGAAAGTGTTTGCGGAAATGCCGAACGGAGAAGAAAAGCGCGCGCAGGGGAGGGATATTCAAATGGAAATGAATCATTTGGCCTCTTCCTCGGCCGGCGCCGTCGCCTCCACTTCACCCGCCAGATGTGAAAAGAAGCGAAAACGGCGAAATTAGGGTCGCAATAGAACTTGCCCTTTCGCTCTCTCTCTCTCTCTCTCTCTCTCTCTCTCTCTCTCTCTCCTGTTCACATGGGCCAAGCCAGTGCGGAAAAGCAAAAGAGAGAATCAAGCACAAAAATTGAGTACAAAAGTTTGAAAACCGGGCACCTCGCTGATACCACACAAACACCGGGCCATTCTTGCTATTTCACCTTGTCTTCTCCTCTTCTCTCGTCACCTTCATCCCCCCGGTGGTAATGGAGGTAAGGTTGAGGGGTGGGGGTGGTGGGTAATCACACAACCGCCCCCTCCTCATCGCCGGGGCTGACGAGGTGTCAAATGAGTTGCCTATCCCCCAGGCGGTGCGGGTGCTCTACACTCTGTGGCCGGCCGAGCAACTCCTCCTGTTGGCGCTGCTGCTGCTGATGCTGCTGCTGCACCTGCTCCTGCTGATGCTGCTGCTAATGCTGCTGCTGCCCCTGCTGCTGCTTTTTCTCTTGCTTACGCTGATGGCGCTGCTGCTGCTCCTCCTGCTCCTGCTGCTCCTGCTGCTCCTGCTGCCACTGCTGCCACTGCTGCCACTGCTGCTGCTTCTGCTGCTCATGGCGGTGGATGCGGTAGTGGTGGTACCCGGGCTTTGACTCGGCGCGGCGCGAGCTGCTTCCGACCAACAACGTCAGGATGCGCAAAACTTTGCACGAGAGAGGCAACGGCGGCGCTCCGCTCCCCAAGACTTTGCTCGCTGCCAGCTTTCCCCCCCCCCCCCCCCAAACAACAAATAGACATTATTAAAGCCCACTAATTTCCTTGACATAATATCAAGTTAAGTTGGGTGTGTAAATTAATTACCACTTTCAATCTTAATGGTTCTTGCACTTTCGCGTCTCTATCCCTCGCTCTCTCCCTCTCTTACACGCTCTTTCTCTCGCTCCCTCGCCCCTCTCACTCACTCTCGAATGCGTTGGGAGCAGCTCGAGTGAAAAGAAGTGAAGGGGACGGGCGGGGCGGATAGAGTCGCGCCCGCGGGCAAAAACGAGGGAGCAAAACAGAAAAGGCGTGAATACAGCAAGAGAAGAGGGGGATGGAGAGTGGCGGGGAAGGGCAGTGGGACGGGTCGGGTAGGGTCGGGGGTCGGCGTCTCGGAATCTTTTTATTATTTTCATTGCGGAGGTTTTCGCCTCATCTTTTGGGTAAACGAAGCGTATCGGCCGGAAAGATGTTCCTCGCCCCCTCCGGGTCTCCCGGGGTCCGCGTTCTTCTTCGGGCCGACAATCACTTTTGCCACCTCGTCTCGTCCCGGCGGGGGGCGGCTAGCCCGGGCCGGGCCGGGCGGGGCGGGGGAAGAAGCCGCGGGGCGCGCGCTTCGAATGGGAAGGGGTGAAAAGCGGACCCGAATGAAGTGGACAGGGTTGCGGGGGGCAACATGAATAAGCAGAGGACAAGAAGCGGCGCCGCTTTGGGAATCGGGCGTTCACACTTCAGAGCTGGAGGCACACAAAACCACCCCCGCCGCCCCTCCCCTTTCTTAGCTCCCCGCTGACGATCCGATCCGAAGCGCGATCCAAAGCAACAACGGCCTTGATCAGCGGCATAATTCAGCGCGGTAAGGGCTTTGCCGCTGGACCAAACGGTGACGCGAGGGGAATCATCATCATCATCATCAGCGGCAGCAGCACAGCAGCAGCATCGCGGCGGCGTTGATCGGAGGCAACTCAATTAACGACAAGTTGTGTGCACAGGGACAGTACAGTGCGGCCGGGCCGAGGCCGGGCGGGGCGGGGTGGAGCGAGGGGGCCGAGGCCGGCGTCGATGCCCCCCGCCATCGGGGGAGGCCCGCGCCGTCCCCGCGCCGTCCCC
This sequence comes from Frankliniella occidentalis, assembly GCF_000697945.3. Taxonomy (NCBI): domain Eukaryota; kingdom Metazoa; phylum Arthropoda; class Insecta; order Thysanoptera; family Thripidae; genus Frankliniella; species Frankliniella occidentalis. The sequence goes on along the minus strand of NW_026267292.1, from coordinate 579,174 downwards.
GCGCCGTCCCCGCACTCGCTTCTTCTCCAGGCAGATGCAAAGGCGCCCGCCCCATCCCGTTTACACCTTTCCTATTTCCCCGGGCCGCACAATAAACAAGCTCCATTCCATCCCCCCGGCTGTGTGTCCGCCTGATTGTGAGGCATTCTCCTCGTCCGCCCGGTGCGCTCCAGTCAGGCTCCAGTCAGTCACCGCCTCATTGAACACCCCAAACATCTCCAGGGGCCGCTTCTGCAGAGGCAGGCGGCTTCGGCTTCCGTGTTGACAATGTTGACTGTGCTTCGAATCACACGGCTATAAGGGTAAAAACATGCCCCTTATTTCTGTTTGTTTTTGACGATGTAATTATTTTTTTAAAACAATTCGGATTGCCGATGGAGGGGGATTTAAAGAAATTTAAATATACCAGGTATGGCTGACTCACGCCACGCACTTTCCTAGTTATTCTGTACCGCATGCACGGGTGCGGGCGGGTTTGCCTATCTACGCTGCCCACGGCTCCTTAGGGCCCCTGGCGAGGAGGCAACCCGCCCGCGCGAGCGCATGGGGTACAAGATAACTAAACGAAGGTGTGCGGCGTGAGTCAGCCACCTGGTACTGTAGGGTGTCCTATAGACTCCGTACTTTTTGGCGAATGCTGTACCGCATTCACGCGTGTGGGCGGTTTGCCTACACGCTGGGCGCCACAAGGTAGGCAGGCGCCACGGTGCGCGACGGTATATGCAAGCCCGCCCCTGCAATGCGGCAGAATGTAAGCTATAAAGCAAATTAAAGTTCAGGGTCTTTGGGACACCCTGTCTGTATGGACGCCACGCGGTTGATGGGGATCTTTCTTCACACATTTTGCCGCTGTCCGAGCTTCACGGCCTGACGCTGCCGGCCACCGCCGCCGCCGCCGACCGCCGCGTCGCATTGGTCGAGCCGAGTCACCAGAAACACGAGTAGCGGGGAGCGAGGCGACCGCGGCTAGGAGGCACCCCGCCGCGGCAACGTGTGCCCATGTACGACTTTATTGCGAAACAGAGGCAGGGGCTTTCAAAATGTGCAGGGAAGCTCGGTTCGGTTCAACGAGGGTTATTACAACTGACAAGGCGGGAAAATACGCCCGAAGTTCGTCGCTGCATGTAGTATGACACAAGAACGAAACGGACATCGGCTGTACGGTACGGCGGGGCTCCGTGGGGCTCGAGGTTCGGCTCCAGCAGGGGATGGCGGGGGC
>NW_026267292.1:576755-577905 GCF_000697945.3 Frankliniella occidentalis | reverse complement strand
TCCTCCCCAAACCTACCCTCACCCCCCCCCCTCTCGCGACACTACTCATCACACAATTTATTGTACACTCTGAAATTGGGCAAGGAGGGGTAGGGACAGGGTGGGGAGGGGAGAGCGGGAAGAGGGGAAGGTGGGCGGGGTAAGGGGGAGGGAGGTGTGGACTTTTGCTTCGAAATGATAATAGGATTTACACACTGACATAATGGGACGCATTCATGAGGCTATTCTTCTGGCCGCCCTCAGCCTCCCCTTAACTACCCCTTCTGTCTCTATCTCGGGCGCCGGCCCTCTTTCTATCATCTTCGTCGTCGCCGCCGCCGTCTATCTAACACCACCGCCTGCAACCCCTCCCCCTCACTAGGTAATTCCATTTTCCAAAAAGCATTTTTTAGAAAAATTTTCAAGATTTTTTTGTAAATGTCAAATTTCAATTCTCAACTTTTTTCAATTAATTCCTGAAATATTTCTCCATTTTTTTTCATTGTTTTCCTAGAACAGTATGTTAATTTTTCCGAAAAATTTAGGTTTTAAAAAAATTCCCGCCACCCCACACTAAGGCGGCGCGTGCTGCCGTATCCGCACACACCTGCCGGACACTTCCGTCACGCACCTGTCGGCCTGTCACGCATCTGCAGGTGCGTTTACATCAAGCGTCCTCCTCCCGTCGCAACGCATTGCGCGCCCGCCGTAAGTATGAACGCATTTGCTTCTCCCGAGGAGGACAACAGGACAACCGCGGTAGCAACGCGGGTCTTCCCCATCCGAGCGGCCATACCTTCACGAGAGCGCGCCATTTCAAAAGCAAGCCACAACGAGAGCGAGAGCGAGAGAGAGAGAGAGAGAGAGAGAGAGAGAGAGAGAGAGAGAGGAAGCGGTGTGAGAAAGAGGGGCGTAACAGAGCGCTGAAGCATTGTGTTATCATCTCTGTGAGGGTGGCGATGAAGACCCCGGCCTGGCCGTCCCGCCCGCCGCTTGTGGGGGAGGGGAGGGGAGAGGGTTGTGTTTGCCGCAGAAAAGGCTGCTGCTGGTTAGAGGAAGACCTCTTCTCTTATCGGTGGCCACAGCATAGCGGCCGCCACTGTTGCGAACAGTATAACACCGGGAAAGAGACAGAGGGCGAATAAAGAGTGAGAGGGAGGGAGGGGGGAGG
>NW_026267292.1:568694-569095 GCF_000697945.3 Frankliniella occidentalis | reverse complement strand
CGAGGACTCGGGGGGGACGCGGAGGGGCGCAGCGCTGCGTTTAGGCCCCTGCTCCCGAGATAAGCAAAAGCAAGTCGCGCAGAGCTACCGGTCCGGAAATTTGAAAAGCTAAGAATTGTCGCCGATCACACAGACAGCCGAAAAGCGAAACGGGCTGCGGAGGCGGGGGGAGGGGAGGGAAGGGAGCAGAGGGGGAGCGTTCTGGGTGAGGAGCGGAGCGCCGGGCGGGTGAAGGGGTCGCAGTGTCTCAGCCTTTAGCCAAGTCCGGCGCTGCTGCCCACCACACACTGCATCATAAAAGGCGCCGGATGGGCGGGCCAGTCGGGTCTGCGCTTTAGTCGGACTCATTTCTGATCACAAAATAAGATGCTTTTGATGCTCCGACCCGACTGACCCGAGCA
>NW_026267292.1:560748-561647 GCF_000697945.3 Frankliniella occidentalis | reverse complement strand
TGATCAGAAATGAGTCCGACTAAAGCGCAGACCCGACTGGCCCGCCCATCCGGCGCCTCTACCGGCGCCTCTACTGCATCACTCTCCCCAACGCCACTCACTCCCGAGGCGCGCACCTCCACTGCACCCGAGAAGGGGGCCCGAGCCGTGAGGGCTGTTTCACTAACAGGAAAGGATAAAGCCATCTCTCTTGCCCCCGCCTCCGGAGTGGTGGCGGGGTGCGGTGGGGTAGGGTGGGCAGGGTGGGGCGGGCGGAGATTCACGCGGTCATAAAGTGACCTCACCCACCTCACCCCACCCCGCCCTTCATGCAACGCAGGGAGTGACCGCCGCCCTATTGCGGGGTGCCCGGGGCGAAGTCATACGGGGTGGGGCGGGGCGGGGTGGACCGGAGGCGGCCGGACTCATGGGCGAGAGGAGCCGGAAATGGCCCCCTGTAAGTAATTGGCGGGCGTCCGGCCGGGATGGGAAATAAGGGAGGAAGCTACAGAGAAGACAGAGAGGAGGGCGGTAGTCCGGCAGGGCAGGGCAGGGGCAGGGCGGGCAAGGGCAGGACGCTGCTCAGCGTATGTGTCTCTAATTTGCTTTTCCTTTGGCACCGCCCCCTGGTCCGCGCGCCGGCGTGGTGGTTTCGTTTCCGACCTAGTATTTTTCCACCAAGCACTTAGTTTCTTGTTTCCACGCACCGGGAGGAGGAGAATAGTTTTTCGGGGGTGGGCGTGGGCAGGCGCCGGCCGAACTGCAGGTGAATGAGGAGAGGGTGGGAGTGAGAGAGAGAGTGAGGTAGAGTGATTGAGGAGCAGGGAGAGAGTGAGTGAGTGAGTGAGTGAGTGAGTGAGTGAGTGAGTGAGTGAGTGAGTGAGTGAGTGAGTGAGTGAGTGAGTGAGTGAGTGAGTGAG
>NW_026267292.1:544650-556188 GCF_000697945.3 Frankliniella occidentalis | reverse complement strand
GGGGGGGAGAGTGCCAGCCGCCACCAGGGCCGCGGGGTCACGCCGCGCCCGCCGCGACCATCCCCGCCGTCCCGCGTCCGGCAGCCTTTTGGTTCGAAACCCCGCTGTTTTGTTCACTTTGGCATCAATTTTTCCAACACCCTTTTTGACCTGCACTTCCCTCCCCTCCCTTCCAGCCCAGCGCTGGGCGGGAGGGACAGTCAAGTCTAAACAAACCGGAGCTCGTCGTGAGGAATGTGCGCGGGGCATGCTCTGCTCTGTCCCCGGGGCCGGGGGGGGGGGGGCATCCTGATGGAGCTGATAGACGTGATACTCCCGTCGCGACGCGCGTCTCCCCGACATCCGACTTGGCTTCCCTTTCCCCTCCAGAGCCCTACCACCACCAGCTAATGCGCAGTGTGGTTATGGGTCGGCCCGGTAGGCAGCTGACGGACGGGTCCGCGAACACTAAACAACCCATCCTGTCAACGCGATATGTTGGAACCAAATCCGACACATGAACCCCTTCCGATCTAGTCACGTCGTGCTATATGTAGCAAGATATGTAGTGTACATCTGGATACGTCCAACACCCGACTAACGCCTGTTCCGTTTGTTTTGTTCCAGTTCGCTGCTGAAGAAGCCATGCTGTTGCACCTGGCTGCCTACACCGCGCCCAGGGATGAAGAAGGACTCACCCTGGCCAACAACTCGCTCGTCCTCCGCAGCTCCCTGTCCACTGCAACAACGTCGTCATTGTCCCGGTCGCTGTGATGTGCATGTGGGCTTTCCGTGGTTTGGACTGGTGGCCCACACTCACAACACTTGCGGCCGGGGTGACTCTCTTCAGCTCGTCATCAGCCATCTCACCTCCCGCCCGCGATCTCCAGCGGGGCAGCTCCAGGAACTACGGGAGACGGAGTCGGACGGTGTGATGTGCATGTGGGCTTTCCGTGTTGTTTGTTCGGTGGCCCACAGTCACAGCACTGACGGACGAACTCTGTCAAGGCGACACGCAGCTAAGAGCCCCCCCCCCCCCCTCCATTTCTATTGTCGCAGCCAGCCACCGTATGTTCACAGGTGTTCGGTGTTCCGGTCATCACATGTTGCATGCTACTTGATAAAAATAAAGTCGACTGATTCAAAACCACAATCAAACTTTTTCATCCTTCTCATCTCTTGAGGCCTGGTGACGTTGAGGTAATGGACAGAGATTTTGGCTTACTGAGACATGACAAATTTATTAGGAAGTAAAAACTATGCAAGTATAATACCCAGAACTAGTTTGTACTCAATGTGATTTTCTGCACAAAATTTGATTTAAATACACAAACACAACTTGAGCAACCATTGTACAACAACTTAGGCATAACAGTTTAAGGTTGGAAGTTTGGTAAAGAAAAAATAAAATAAGATTACAAACAATATTTTTTGAGGAAGCATAATTGGGGTATAAAATCAACATAACATATTAGCTAAACCATGTGGTATTGAGGTATGTATCCACACTAATTGAATTAACCATCCTTGCAAATTAAATTTATAAATTGAGAAAGGTACTGAATTTAATTTAAATGCAATTAACCATGAACTGTATGATAGCAAACAAGAAGCATCTAGTCTTACCCACAATGAGTACTAACATGAAATCTACAAATTAGAAGAAATAACAAGAGGACAGTGATTGTTAGGAGAACAATCAAAAATACTTGAACGCAGTCACCATAAGTTCTGACAGTACCATACAAAATAAAATCTATTCTATTGTGATAACTGTTTTTACATGAAGTTAGAAAGTAACATAATTAATCTGAAACAATTCTGTATGTAACTCAACAGCACACATACCAGATAAAAGGAATTCTTACAGAAAATTTACCTCAAGTTACGTCCTATTTACATACATATTCCTACGGCAATTCTAAAATTTAAAGGTACATATTACCAGCTCAAAAAATAATTTGAAATCACAACATTTAAATTCATGACTGTAGTGCTACACACAAAAATCATTGTTAAAAATGACAAACTGGCTGTTCAGAAGTCAAAAACACATTTTCTCCAAAAAGTACAAAAGTTTGACTAAACAAGAGGCCAGATGTCTAAAGAATTCTTATTTCTTATTTCACACCTGTTTAACACCTAATTTTAAAGTACATTCATAATTGTCTATATTGCCCACTCACCTCCATTTAAATGGAGATGAAAGTATTAACTTATCACAGAAGATCCCTAAGCTGATTTTACTTCTACATTAAAAGGTGGTTCATAGAAGGCAGAACAATGCACATGTATCCAAAGACTGATACATTTGTTGCATTGACGGGCTGATTGAAATATTATGAGCTGACATCCATGTCACTTTGCTCTTGTGAAACTCCTTGACGATCTACTGAGTCAGAAGCTGTAGCCCGCTTTATGCCAATAGATGAGTCTTTGTCAATAGTATCTTGATTACTTCTATTGCTCTTGCTCCCAATGGGAGAGTTAGTTGTTTCCACACTGAAAAAAATAACATTTTGAGTTACAAAAAATTATAATAATTAAACAGCACAATTTTATTTTAAAACATTGTTGTAAAAATTAAAGGCTAACTAGCCTTTTAGAAATGAACATCATTATAAAGTGCTTACGTTGAAGTTAGACGAGTTGCTTTGGACTGCTGAACCACTTGAAGCCAATTAGGCACATTAGACATTCTGTAAACAACAATGACCACAAATTGAACATTAAAAAACCCAAAAAAACTACAGTAGCAAAATCTGCAAGCATTCAGCTTACACCAAGAACGGAAAATAAAAAACAAACATAAGAAAACTTCAAATAGAAGTGAGCTTTGGCGAAGCAAGGAGAACAAATCCGGAGGTGTAAACTGGTACCTATAATTTTATTTATTTTTCTTCAAAAACCTACACTGGTTCAGGAGTATATCTGCTCCAAGACAGAGATGTCTTGGAAGCTGAGGGTAAAGCAAATAGACTTCTTTCAGTAAAGCTGTTTCCTGATGTGTTTGAGCTTGTCAAGTCAATACGGAGGCTAGTGGGTGGTGATGACGTGAGACGTTGGGTTTTAGCTGCACCTCTACTTCTCAAGAGATTCAAGTCAAACTTGACGTTTTCTGTATAAAGTATAGTGATAAAAGTATGAAACATTAACAACATAAACAACCATGAACATTCACTATTAAGGGGTTTAAAAAGTATACCAACCTTTACTTATTGGTCCTAGTTTTTCTGCAGTTTGAAAAAGCACGTCTGTTTCCCAAAAATGAGGCACACGTGGAAATAGTTTCCCTGCATCGCCAGCTAGATGAAGTCCAAGTTTGTGCAAGAGCAGAATAAATGCAGGACAATGTAGACATTGCTCTTGCTCAACATACCATGGAACAAGAGGTGTGCTCTGACATAATCCTGGTGGTATGGGAAAAACAAAACAAAAAATCAGAAAAAACATAAAACATGGATATGTTAATTTTTTATTTTAAGTACAGCGAGAAGCCAAAATTTAGAGTTACTAAGAACCTAAGCCGAAATAAACTGAAAGCCTCCAAAATTAGGAAGTGCAAGTGGCGGCTCTAACTGAGAACTTAATCAATACAAACACTACAACTACATTCTAAATCAGCATCAAGAATACACAATGAATAACTGAGCAAAAGTCACTACACAAAATCTTCACTGCGCTGAAAGAGCTATGTATTTGGGCCCATTACTACATTGCTTTCAAAGAGAGAACAAAAATAAAATTTTGAGAAATGGCTTGGAGGTTTTTGGAAGCAGTGAAACTAATAGGAAATAACTGTAAGTAAGGAGGAGTAGCAAGCAGAGACTAACATGGTGGCATACCCACTGAAGACAATTCTTTCCTCAAAGATAAAGGCTGAAAATAACTTACGGGTGTATATGTGGGCAATAGGCTCCTTCACAATTGGGAGATCTCTTTCCAGTGATATTTTTACGTAGCACACCTCTAGAAGCTGTTCTTGCAACCATTGAATCATTTTGCCATGGCCTTCACTCTCCAGTTGATCTACAAGATACAAAATGGGCATTAAAGAAAATGTTAGATTGGAAATTATTATGATAAACAAGGTAATGCCAGTAATATGTGATAGTGAATTTCACCTTTAAGAACTTTGATATCATTTGCTGGTTCAAAATCCTCCTCCATACTTTCTCCCTCATTCTGGTCAAATTGTTCTTCAGTTTCTCCTCTGGCTGCATTCTCCAACTTTGCTGATTTCTGTGTTGAATATACAGAGGAATGTTGCTTTTCACTAATGGCAAGCTTTCCGGCAAGGGTGAAGAAGCTATGTGTTATGAGACCCATTTAATTGATACTGAAAGCTATTTTTAAAGCATCATACGAGAGAAAAGAAGGAAGGTGATAATCCTATTCTAGGTACATATCCTCTCAGAAATTTAAGTATTGATAGAAAAGATTGAAAATCTGATCATGGAACTACAATCAGTATTAAGAAATATTTCAAACATTGATCGATTTAAAGATTTGAAAATATTTTCCCCAAAACCCTCGAGACTCACCAAGGTTTCTCTTTCCATGTAGGAACCATATTGATGCTCATTAATGACATCTTGTTGAAGTAATTGTTGAATAACCTAGAATTACAGGAATAATTTAACATTGCATAGCAGAAAAAAAGGAAATAAACTTTGACTAAACTTTTATACTTACAGATATTCTTGTCTTATCATGCACTCCATTGTTTTCATACATGTTCATGATCGCCTCAATCGGGTCTTCACAGCCACTGCACTGCTGGTGATACCAGTAAAGATTATTTGAATCTTCCTTCGTCCACCTTTAATTAAGATCAAAAAGATACAAATAAGTTGACAAGTTAACCAAGCCCTCATTTAACTATATAATCATTTTGGAGAGTATCTTACTCAGTTTTATTGCCTTCAGATATAGGACTGATTTGCCGGCCCTCAGAGTGCTTAGATGTTGTGCTCACTTTACTACAAGATGGATTTTTAACAAATTTATGCAGAACATATTCAATAAGATCAGACCAGTCCTAAGAAAAACACATAAGCATAACAGATTAATATACTTGAGTAAAAAGTGATCAACAGAATCTCATTATAAATAAATTTAATTCTTGCTTACATCACACAATTCACAGTCACTTTCCCAAATCCCAGAGAGAGATCGCAGTATTAACGGTTGAAAAAGAACTGAAACTTGGGACAAGTCACCAGCTACATGATGCATCATAGTTAAGATACAGTCATTAACAAATTCTCCATTGTTCAAAAAATCTTCAAGAAGAAGACCGTAATTATGCATCACTTCAACAGTGCCAAATCTTTAAAAAAACACACAGACACAAAAATGTAAATTACAAATTGGAAAAAGACAAAAAGATTTACATTTACTTGCTGAATAGAAATAGACTTACTGTTTGATGTGCTCAACAAGATTGAAATTTGCATGATATTCAGGCAATTTAATAGTATTTTCCACAAACATCAGAAGATTGTGGTTGGTTACAACAAGATCTTGCAGAAATTGTTGACTCTGAAGAGATGGGTTATAGTGTCGGAGTAGAAGGACAAACAGGCCCCTTAAATCGTGCACCTCGGCAATTTGTACTGGTGGAGAAAAAAGTTATACATTACAAAATGCTGTATGATGATAGTTTATGACAACTGAAACATAATAGAGAATTAGATACTTTATGGCACTTACGTTGTAATTTCAGAAGATGACTGCGATCCTCTTCAGTTAAGTGAGAAATTTTACTATATGCCTCTACAGCTTGAATAAATTCTCTAATGGAAGTGACAACCTAGAGCAAGCATTCAAAAAATTATCACACAAATTCCATGGAATAGGCACATAATTTTTTCAGTATACCAGTAAGAGGTCAGGAATACCTACCAAATGCATTCTTCTAAGACAAGGCTTTAGATCTCTTCCAGAACACTGTATACTCATTTGGAGTTCTTCATATAAATTAACTCCTTCGTAAGTCAAATACGAAACTATGTCAATTGTCAACACAGAGCTACTGGAATATTTTGAAGAAAAGAAAAAAAAAACATGAGAGATTTTGCATAGATTATAGTCTTAAAGAATGATAGAGGCTTTCACATCCAAGATAAAAAGAAAGACTGACTTCACAAACCTTATGTGTTCCAGATCAAGTTCAAGTTGAGTGGCAAACTTCAAAAAGTATGTCACCAACCAAAAAAAGTGACTGGTATCCATTTGAACTGACCCTCCATCCAGAAGACAGTTATGAAGGACTTTTACAAGACAGGCATATCCCCGAAGAAGAAAATCAACAGTGAACTCTTTAAGTAGATTAGAAATATCTTCATCACTTGGAACATGATGAAGGAGAGCCTTCATGTGCATACTGCAGTAAAAAAGCAATTATAGATTAAAAATCACACAAAAATTACAAATATTCTTTAAAAATATAGATATACTTTACGTTTTAGTGTGGCTCCTCTTAACAAGTTTCTTCCTATGAAGTTCTTTCCGTTCCTGGGGTGTTATGTTAGGTTTTCCATTAGTATATCGGCTCTTTTGTAGCATATGCTGAGGTTTTTGATGTTTCACACAGCTAAAAAAAGAGTTTCAAAAGAAAAAAATTCATAAATAATGAGAAATAAAAGTGATACAATAATAATAATCTAATCAGACAGAAATTATAGGGAAACCAACCGTTGAGGGGCATCTTCTTCATTACTTGATGTGGAGTTTGATTCTTGATTTTCCTGCTGTGTACCATAGCCACAGTCTGAGACTTCACTTCCTGTTTCTCCTTTCTTTCCTTGAGTTTTCGTCTGGTTTGCTCCAGTATGGTTTGGACCGTGAAGTTGGTGAAGTTTTGGATGAGTGTCTTTGTGTTTACCTTCTTGAGATTTACCATATGAATCCTGTGAATGGTTATGATGCTTCCCATGCCCAAATGTTTCATGAGGCTGGCCTTGAGTGTGAGTTGGTTTGACCATAGAATGTCTTGACCATGTTCCTGAATGGCCAGCAGAGGATGACAGCGAATCCTTGATAAGACATAAAATAAGAAAACAATAAGACTGAACCTACAATATCTACTTTATATGAGTCTCCACAGGAAATAAATGTACCTCTACAAAACCGCTTTCAGTGTCAGTATGCTTTTCTATTCTGCGATTGCGTATTTGAAGTTCAGACAAACCTGTGATAGGATATTAGTTGATTAATCAGGCAACAAAGGCAACGAATATTACTGAGAGAATAAGAAAAAAATTATTATTCTTACTTTTTACTCTGATTTTACCCATTGGAGGATGCGCAATAAGTCTAGCCTGTGGCTAAAAAGATGTGTCAATTAGCAACAACAAAAACAAACGGAGGGTATGAAATATGTGTGCTATAAGCAGCAACCTTCTGAGAATGTGATTTACCTGGCTTTGATGATTACTGTCCATAGAATCTCCCTGGCTCGTTGAAGCAAGGGCATCTGGAGCAGGAGATGCTGACATTGCAGTCTCACTACTCTGGCTGTCATCTGATTCATTGTTCATACATTTGCTATCTCCTGCCTGGTAAGGATTTCTCTTTTTGTTACTACCACCATTGTCGGATGAGTCAGAAGTTGGGTCAGATGTCATCAATGATGATGAATCACCAGATGCTTGGTGCTGCAATCACAATTACGTATATTAATAAAAAGAGTGAATGATATAGAAGCACAATGGTTGGGTTATTAGACCACAACTTACCTGAGGAGATGTATTACTCTCATTTCCCTCACTACTATCACTTAAAGAAGACTCAAACCAAAGATTAAGAAGTTTCTGCAAAGTTCCAACTTGTTGATCTTTGTACATTAGCGCTATCAATTGCACCATCGTCACTCCCCAGTATGCCTGTTAACATTGACAATAGTAAAATGAAAAGGTCTGCTGCTCTTCAGAGAAAAAATATTTGATTGGTAACGGATATATACCTGATACTTGCTGGTCATAAGTTGAATGAGAACTTTGTCAACATTTTGGGCAAAAAGATTCCAAAGTATTTGATTTTGCATGGAAACAATAGCACTGCCAGGTCGGTGTTCAGGGATATGTAAAATATTTCGGAGCAAAAGAAGACAGTTACTAATGCTTTCACAATCTTCCTGAGTCAACTTTGTTTCCTGCCAGAAAAAATTGATTAAATTGACAAACAATGTAAAACTCATGCAAAACACAAATCTGAATTAAGGACTTACCTTCTCAAGAATTGTTTTGATATGGTCTACTACTGGACGAGTACTTTGAGGAGACACAAAAGCCTCTTTGCTGGTTGACAAGAGCATGTTAAGCTCCATTACTGTATAGCGCCCCACATCAGTCTTCAGCATTACCTCCATCGGCAACAGGCACTCCACAGGAACCGTCAGATTGAGCAGGATTCTAAAAATATGAAAATTTGAAAGTGATTAATCAATCTCTTCACAAATGGTACCATCTTTTATTTGTGTCACAGACAGAACAAATCACATACTTGATGGTGACGTCGACAATCTTTGCGTCATCCCTGACACCGACCAAGAGAGGAAGCAAATCCTGAAAGCAGAAATCAGATCACTTACTATTAAAGGGTACAATAAGAAGACGAAACAATGGACTGAACAGCATTTCAGAATGGCATTCCTGTTATATCCAAAGACAAAGCATGACTTGAGTCAGATGGAGAATATGGCAGTGACTATGCAAATGCACATTTGTGGGAATTGCAGTAACAAATAACATGCCAATTTCAATTAACACTCCAAAAAGTAACCTAGTGAGGACATAAAAACATAAGCCCAATCACCAGACATAAATATAGGTAACATTGAGAATTGATAACAGTTTAAAAGTCATTTCATTAATTTTAAAAACTGCAACCAACTGCTGTTAAAATTACCGCACAAATTTTGCCAACACCAATTTCCAAGCAGCATCACTAGCGGGTTAAAGTACATGGAAGCAATGTGCTAAAATGCAGAAGTTAATCTAGAAAGACTACACAAGCATACTATGACTCAAAATGAACAAAAATCTGTTTTTTTACATTCAAAGCCATGCAAAAAATAAGAAATCTAGACGTCAGAAGTAGTTTTTTGTTAACTAAAAACAAAGAGGATATTACTTTATTGTGTGCTGTAGGCTGTGTTAAACACAAAAGTAATAGTCTTCTAAGCATAAATATTTTGTTGTGGTTTGGTTCTACATAATTAAGTACTTTCAAAATGACTGATTAACACAAGTTTTTTACTTTCAGTGGGGCTAATCTTACACCCCTAAAGTAAAGACAAACACAAAGATTAGGAAAGAGGCCAGTATCTAGTATCTGGATGCATTCCAACTCTACAAATTATGAAAATAAATCTGTTTTGTGCCAGACAACATGGTTAATTTATTTACTATAACAAAACAGCATTGTTCCTTTACAAATTTAATTTAAAGGTTTAAGTAATTTCTCAGACTAAATAAAAGTCTCAAATGGCATTACTTTTTGGCCCACACAAATTATCATGTAACTGCATCAACCACTTTTTACATCAATATCAATACATCATCAAGTTCAACTGTTTCTGATATTTTGGCGCACTACAAACGAGCATTTTCTGATTTCCTATGTCTTTGTTTTCATATAGTACGCTTTCAAGAAAAAAGTGTCAAAAAGATAATGCCACCATTTTAAAATGATATGAATTTTATATGGGTGAATTAAAAGCGGATCTAAGCTTATCATAACTGCTGCTATCACAGATATTTCAAGCAAAAATAATTTGTGCCTGCCCGGTGACCAACTTTTAGCCTCTCTGATCTCGCCAGTCCATCGTGCTCCACACAATACCTGAAGGGTCGCCATACTTATCTGTAGCATTCCCTTTGGATAGCGCAAGAAGTCAACACTACACCTGAAATAAAATACATCACAAGAATATCTTTTATGCATCTCTCACAATTTGAGAAGGTACATACAAGAGTTGATGTAAATGACAGGAAATAAACTGATGAGTTCTTACGGCAATATGCCACTATATGGTGGAGCATACAAAGTCCCAACAGAAACACACTTGAGATGCATGTAAGCTTGATGAAGTAAAATGTTTGTCAGAATAAAATGAAACAAAGCATTTGCATGAATTATAACATTTACTGGAAACTAATATTACTGAGAGAAATTTCCTATACTAATGACAAATTACAATAGGGACTTTTTTTTACCTGTATTTGTGTACAGAACCCCATTAGAGAAACAATGGCTATTTATTTAAATTAAAACAAAAACAAAACAAAAACGCTGCCACAGCAACGAATATTATCAACTTCTTACCTGCAACGAAACACTTGACCATAACTGATCCATATGTCTCGAGCAAGCAATGGGACACAAACCTTCTTAACAACTTGGGCGAATCCAATGGCTCTGCGATATGTCCTTAGGGTCCGGTCCTCTATCGTAAGCTTCGCCAAAATGTCGCATAATGTAGCTGCAAAATACGAAATTTGAACCGTTTTATTCACTAATACAATAAACCAGAGGTCAAGCAGACTTATAATACTCATATTTCTCAAGGGGCATAGTCCTTACCAAGGCAGTCTTCGTTGACGAGGTACGTGTCTCCTATTTGGGCGCCGAGTTGCGCAAAGGTCCCGTGGAATTGGGGATTTACTGCTAACCAGTCCATGGCGCTTGTCTACAAAATGTATTATTTCTAATTAAAGAAAATCGGTGATGACGGTGACGTGAACAATCATTGCAGATCTGCACAACACTGTACCTTTCTGGGTCATCGGTTGTGGGCTGAAAGGTGCGCAGTTGGCAAGGAACAACTCGTACGAACAAAACGGCCGCGTCCCAAAACCTGCAACAACAACGAAAATCGTCATTAAACAATGTGAACGTTGATTCGGTATCCGTTCGACGTCGACATCAAAATTGAATCGATATTGGCAGGTCGCAAAATACAACGCAAGTTGACGTCAAATTGGCATTGACGTCGATGGATTTCTCACTGGGGGGGGCGGAGGGAGGGCCGCAGAGGGAAGACCTACTACTCACTTCCGAGGGGTGAACAACTCAGCTGAGACGCGGACAGAGGAATATATTACAAGGTAATATATGTAATACAGGATATACTGGTAATATCAATGTATTATAGTATTACAAGGTATTACAAGTATTACAAGGTAATACAAGGTAATACAAAGTAATACTTCATGTTATAACAGGCATTACGAGGTAATACAAGTAAACAGAGGGTTACAAGAATTCAAATAATATAAGTATTACAAAGTAATATAGAGTATTACAAGTAATATAAGGTATTACAAGTAATACAGGGTAATACAGGGAATACAAGGTATTACAAGAAATACATGATATTACAAGGAATATATGGTACTACAGAGTAATATAAGGTATTACAGGGAAAAAATTCTTGTAATACCATGTAATACAAGGTAATACAAAGTAATACATGGAATACATGGTAATATAGGTAATATCAGGTAATACAAGCCTCGGGGACAGAGGAATACACCAGTTGTTCACCCCTCG
>NW_026267292.1:540034-544140 GCF_000697945.3 Frankliniella occidentalis | reverse complement strand
CCGCCCCCGGCCGCCCCCGGCCGCCCCCGGCCAGAGCACACGTCGCCTTTACGTAAGCGCCAATCTGCGGGAGTGGGCAGGCCGGGAGGACGAGGCTTGTAAGGATGCCGCACAGGAAACCGCAGCGAAACCCAAGCAGTGTCTGAACGTGGCACACTTTCAAGAGAGTGAACTTCAATTCACACACTTGTACGACAACAACCCCTCCTCCTCCGAGCCCCCCCACTCTCTTTAATGGTGTAAAAATTGACTAGTTTGTTGTTTTGCCCATCAGACACAAAATTTTGATAATTCTAGAATGATTATGATTGCAAACAAAACGACAAACAAAACAATTTTTCCAAATCTAGTAGAAAGCAAGAAATACATCGCGCAGACGCTCATCATAGAACTAGTGCCGTGTTGTAAAGAACAGTAAGGCTCGACACAAAAACAGAATGAAAATTGGTAGGCCAATGTTTCTTTGAAGTCTATAAGTGTATAAGGTGTCATCTGCTAAAATCTATACGTCTATGCGAAAGTCAAATGGACACACCTTACAGTACAGAGTGGTACACGGTGAGCGACGGAAGTTGAAGTTTAAGCAAAGTAAAGGAAGGGGGCTGTGGACGACCCTACGTGCTCGCGAGTTTGAGGACTCATCAACACTAAAAACCAAAGTGTATAAATGTCGCACACTTGTAGAAGAGTGAATTTCTATTCACACGGACCAGTCAAGGTGTTAATTTCGGTGTAAAATTCGCACATCTGAAATGTACGAATGGAAATACACACACACATACGCACCAACAAGAGTGTACGACACTCACACACTTGGATTTCCAAAGTGTATAAGCTCTTGTTTAGCTTTAGAATTTGTTCGGCGTGCACTAAAAAAAGGGGCCCAAGCAAAAAAGCCGAGGGGGCCACCACTCGCGTAATCCTGTGTACAGACGAGAGTGTAATCCCTATGTCATCCTCGTGAATTCCGTGTAATGCCTGACAAAATTTTAGAACATTATCACTAAATTTAACCTTAGTGTCCTAATTAATCGGTTTATTGGAGCCAGAAATTCAACAAAATTCACGTGTAGTCCCTGTAATCGCGTAATCCTGTGTACATCCTAAACTGAAGTGGTGGCCCCCTCGAGGGGGAGGGGGAGGGGGCTGGAGCACGTGACGGCCGAGGAGTGAGAAGGGGGTGGCGGGTGGGGGCGGAGCTGTCAAATTTATTTATCCCCCGCGGCCGGGGGGTCCGGCGGGGGGTTCCATTGAGCGGCCCCCCACGCACGGACAATGCCGCCCGGCCGATTGGGGCCCGCATTACAGTTTTAGCCCCTCTCTCGAGCCGAAAGCGAGGCGCTTCTGGACGCGAGGGGAAGCAGCCGGCGAGGCAGATGAGCAGGCGTGGCGGCGGCGGCAGTTTGCTTAGCCCGCCGCGCGCGCTATTGTCCTCCTCCTGGGCGCCTGCCTCCACCGGGCCGGCCCAGAATAGTCATGTTTGTACGAACGAGGCTGGGCTGGGCCTCCTGTAGTAGTATCGAGAGTAGAGGAGAGAGACACTACTTATAGATGCGTGCAGATCCAGAACAGGAGAACAGGGGGCGGCCCGTGAAGAGAAAGGGTGCGGCTCAATCGGGGCGCCGACGAGGACGATCACGCTTGGGTCGGAGCTAATAAAGGGGTCCCACAGCGGCGCGCACGCGGTCTGCGGCCGCCTTTTATATGCGGCCATTTTCGTCTAGTAGGCGCCTCCAGCTGGAATCGGAGTGTTAGTTATATTTAGGGGCGGCGGGGGGCCGCGGACACCAACAGGAGCAGGAAGAGATTCGACAGGAATAAACTATACGCGCGAACCGTCCCGTACTTAGCGCATGCATTGAGTCCAAAAAAAAAGGGTCGGCGCCAGACAGGATACAGGCCGGTCCAATAGACCATCGCACTTCCTTTCTTTTTGCTGTATACTGTACCGCACGCAGGCGTGAGGGCGGGCTTGCCTACCGGCGCTCACCAACCACGGCAGTATAAGCAAATTAAAGGAATCACTGAAAATGCTAGTCATATATCTTACTCTACTTAATTTGAGTCATCATTTTGCTCTCCTCCCCCAATGAGTGAGGTCCACCACTGCAGTTGGGTGAGTTCAGGCAGGGAAATCTTACTGCTCCAGAATGAGAATTCGGTACATACATAACTCAAATGGGGTGAGCCTTATAGTCATCGCTCTCATTAAGCGAGGCAAAATTGTCTCACTCATTTTGAGCACGACACCTCACTCAAAGGTTTTTCAGTAAAGGGGTCTGCACTGTTAAAATCTTACGACTGTGAAAAATAGTAGGTAGGTTTACAGAAAAATTTTCCTGGACGCCAGTTGTAAAATTACAATTTGTAATCGTAAAAATACATGCTGTACGTATCGATTTCAAATCCATTGGCGAGTAAAAAATGTGCTCTCGTAAATTTACAACTTAAATTATAATTCGAGTTTACAAAAATTTTGTAAATTTACGACGATATTTTTTACAGTGTACGAAGCAAAATGCCAAATCCTTCGTAGGTACGACACGCGCGTCCGTTTTTCTCAAGTAATTCACTCGCGTCCTATTAGTGCGGAGGCTCGGCGCCTGCGAGGCTCGGGGTAGGCCAGCCCGCAGCGCACGCACGCACTGCAGGCGAGATGTTGCCTACCCATCGGGCGCCATGAGAGCCATCGCACACAGGATGGACTAGTCAGTTTCACTGTAAAATGAATTTCGTTCTTTCACGATAGAAATCTTGTCACAAACAGTTCGTAATTGAAAGTAACGAGTGTTATTCATCAATTTTGGCCACTTATACTGTCATTACGAACTGGTCTAAAATAAAACTATTCGTAAACTCGTGATTTATCAGGATGTCAGATGTATATTTTACTTTAAAATAACGAAAATTCCGTGAAGTAAGATTATTCCTTTCATTGCACCATTGCACCCCTTTCGAGGCAGGTTGAAAACTCGGAAGTGTCAGTGTCGGAGACGTCGCAAGTCGGAAGTCGCAGGTGACTTTGGCATATATGGCGTCAGTCGTCCGATTATCAATTCAAGTTCGAGCGGTTCAACAAAATGCTCCAGTTTTATAGAAAATCAAGGCTAGACGCGCACGTTGACCTCGAGAAGAGAAACGATAAACACACAAGAATTGCGCCTTTTGCTGACGAATAATTGTGTTTGAATTTTGCCGCGCTCGTCACCAATTACTGGAAGGAGGGGGCCACCCCTTCCCTAATTATTTGTCGCCGTTGCACTCGTTTCTCGTTCCTCCATCTAATTGGCTTCACACCCTAGCAGTTTGTGTTTTTTTTCTCGCCATCTTCTCTCTCTGTCAGTCAGCCGTCCTCGCCCCTCGCTCTCAGGTCGCGGCCCCCGCGGCGGGGAAGGGCGGGGCGGGGGCGCTTGTTGCGTGGCCAGGAGAAGGGGCCCCAGGAGCCGCGAGAGGCGACCGCCGCCCTCCCCTTTCCCCGCGGGCCAGGTGGTCTGGCTGGGTCTTGTAGCCAGGACCCCACGTGCTGCCCGCTCGCGTGGATGGTGTCCCGGCCGAGGAGGAGGGGGAGGGGGGGAGGGGAGAGAGAGAGAGGGAGAGGCTGGGGGTAGCGGAGCGGGAGTGGGCGGAGCGGACGGGTGCAGCGGTGGGTGAAGCCCATCGCATCTCTGCCTTTACCCCCACTCACTCACTCACTCACTCACTCGCGAGTACCGGTGTATCAGAGCGGACACTGCAGCGCCCAGCTTAGCTACTCTGGTGCTACACAAGGTACGACGAAACGTCGTGCAATCTGGTGTGGAACAGCATATATCACACCGTACCGTCCAAAGTTTGGACTCCAAAGAATTTCCACTTAACCAGAATTTACGCAGTACTCCGTTAGCAAAATATCTCAAAAAATGTCACATGATTTGTGTGTAACTTGTCTTTTTACACTAAGCCCATATCGTGCGCAGTAAATGTTTCCAACCCCCTCCCCTAACTCCTCCCCGCCACTACATAACATGGCCCACGAGCACACGCCGCAAAAAAGGCCTCCTAGTCTTTTGGAAGACGATATGCAACGATGGAAACATGAGAGAGCGGAAGGTTTGCAACCGCCCCGG
>NW_026267292.1:538596-539984 GCF_000697945.3 Frankliniella occidentalis | reverse complement strand
GGAAATGGAAAAAAAAGTTCAATCAACCTAAGATGATGTTTATTTGGTTTATTTCTAAGTGCCATCTAGTTGAGCCAACAACAAAAAGGATAGGCCGCCACTCCCTCTATGTAACAGGCCAGGCAGCGCACGAGGTGTGCGCCAGGGGTTGAGCGCCAGGCAAAACAAATAGATCGGGCACAATAGAGGAGAGGACGCTCAACTCCTCCGTATTATTGAAAGGTTCCAAGTCCGAGTGGGCGCCAGTAATATCCTCAAGCACACGGCAAAAAGAAAAATATTAGAAAATGTAACGGATCTTGTGCCTTGATCGCTTCACACGGAAAACCCCAAGTGTGTGAGTGTCGCACACCTGTATGTGTGTAAATTCTCATTCACACACTTGAGCAAGTAAAGGTGTGAATTTTCCTAGAAAATTTAGCACACTTGTAGTGTAACTGTACGAACGGGGTTTCACACACTGGGGTTTCCAGTGAGAGCAGGAGCAGTAGGATCAATTCCCCTCCCGGGGCAAAATATTTAGCTGTTGCGCAAGGAGCGCTTGCAAAACACAAAAGGCACCGCAAAAAAATAAAAAAAAAATGCTGTAGTAAAATACAGATTACACGTTGGTAAGAAGCCAAGCAGGATTCTGCACCGGTGGGAACCGATCGGTTCGAGCTCTGACAAACTTGGAAGTCCCGGAAATCACTTTGACCTACACGTTCGTTAGGTCACTGCGGAGGTCGGATTTCAACCGGGGGGAGCTTTCAGTGGGGTGCAGCCGGTCGCGAAACAAGAGCCACCCTCGGAAAGAGGGAATTCCCGGGAAGGCGGAGACACCCGGCGCGATGGCGATGGCACAACTCTTTCTGCAGTAAAGGTCAGGTCACGTGGCCGTTTACGAAGGAATATTATATATTATTTGTAAAATAAGTAATACTGAAGTAGTAAGTAACGTTGAAGTAATAATGTAATGTTGACGTAACAGAACTGTAATATTTCACTACGGCGGTGTACCATTGCCAATACTATTAATTGAATATTATCGATGTAATCAAGGTGTGTAATATTGATGTAACATCGGTGTAATTAATACCAGCCCGGTATACGAAGGAGTATCGGAGTTGACCGACTCCTCCGAACGGACACCTGCCCACACCGGCCCACCCACATATAGACTGTTCAACCCAGAACCCAGTGACGTATGTGATTTGTGGAGGCGGAGAACCGCACGACTTTGCGTCTCACTTCGGTGAAATGTTCGTAGCGCGTCCGCGTCCCGCCCGGTTACTCCTCTCCGGCTGCTCTGTCTGCTGGCTCTGGCTGGCCCTCTCGAGGGAAGTCCAGCACAGAGTCCCTCCCTCCGAGGCGAGGAGAGCGGCGTTATAGGGACCGGGCCGGGGGGG
>NW_026267292.1:530105-538545 GCF_000697945.3 Frankliniella occidentalis | reverse complement strand
TCGGACCCGGACCACACAGTCACGTGTGCGACCACGTGCTGGCGCGGCGCGGCGTGGCGTGGCGTGGCGTGGCGCGGCGTGGCGGCACGACTGAGAGAATCACCGCCGCCGCCACTGCGTCAACTCGCGGCGGTGTTGTGAACCCATCGTGTTATGTGTGAGTGGTCTGCAAGCTCAAGTGTCGTACAGTAGTATCACACAGTTTGTAGTAAGCGTGCAAGTTCCATCGGAGTGGCACTTGCAACTTGCAACTTGTGATGGTACTCACGAGAAACGCAAGTGTGTGTGAATGTCGTACACTTTGTTGGGTGTACGACAATGGATATTCACACACCTACAAGTGTGTGCGACATTCACACACACTTGCGTTTCCAGTCTGTAAGACACTTGAAATTCGAATTGTCAGAGGGACACCGCGGTGCCGCCGACGCCATGGCGGAGGAGTAGGTAGGGCACTTCCGCGATGACCCTGGAGGAGGAGGGCGAGGAGGCAACCACTAGCGCCATAGTCAGTACACCTGATTCAATCATTACGCGTAATGCGTTCTAAAGCGTAATGGAATTATGAAAGAAGGCCGTCAAACGACAAAAAAAAGAAAAAACAATTGCTCGAAGATGGTATAGAATTTTGCTCGTAATAACCGGCGTAGTACATCAGCGCAATAGGGAGTAACTTGGCCGCGCTTAGCCGGTCATTCACCAAAGTTGGCGGCTGCGGTTGGAGAGGGAAGTCCTCCCGAGTCCTCCCCCTTTGCGCTGCGGCCGCCGCCGCGAAACTGCAAGGGCGAGGCCATACCTCCCAACGTGTACTGTACTCTGGGCCGGCGTCCATTGAGGAGGCGAGACGCTACGGGATGCACTACTGCCGGGCCAGGAGGTCGTGGTTGACACCATGGTAAACACGGGAGTTAAGTCGCGCCTTGAGAATAAGGGAAGCTGAAGAAACCTTTCCAGATTCACTTTCCAAGAAAAAATTCACACGTTTACCCCCCCCCCCCCTAAGTGTGAGAATGGATATTAACTCGCCTACAAGTGTGCGACATTCACACACTTGCGTTTCCAGTGTTGATAAAAGACAATTAAAGAGACGCAATGGCGCTAAAAACATTAGCACGTTTGTAAATGCACTGAGCCCTTGCAGATGATACCTTACACTTAGACTAAACATAACGATACATTAGTAAAGGGGGGTATCATCGGCTTTAACTCTCGTTTTGAAAGGTGCGACCTTGGTTTTTCCAGTGCTTTCGCGACCGTGTGACCGACAAAACGACGCAGCGATCCGCGCCGTGTCTCTGCCTCAGGACGACACTCAACCCGAGCACCTCACCGCAACAACAAAAAGAGAGACGTATGACATCGTTCTCTCACTCACTCGGTCTCGTTCACTGTTTTGTACAAAAGAGAGGTGTGGAAAGGAAAATGGGGGGGGGGTAGACGCGGTGTAATCTACCGACTCCTAAAAGGAACCTGAATGGTCTGTTCTCCCTTCCCGCGAAATCATTTTAAATAAAAACTCTATCTGCCTTTAACACAGATCTTATAAAGCGGTTTCATTATATCCAATTATATATATTATATATGGGTTAATAAGGGTTTTCTTTATATAACATATAAAACATAATTATAATATATATAGTTAGACAAGATAAATTAAAACATATTGGTTTGTATATATGTATATAGAGACATATAGAGCTATATAAACGTTAATTTGATTCCGTTTAGCGGGTTAGGAAACAGAACAAACTGTTACTACACTATACTTTGATTGAAAAATAATAGAATTCTACACATTAACAAATTATGCGATTTAAGAAAGGCGTTGATCACATCACATCATGCATGATGGTCAAGGAGAGTACAGTAGAAGAGTGCTTTTCATTCATACATCTTAAATCTATATACCTGCTGCCTGCTTCGCCCGGTCCATATTCGAGTTTACCCGCACCAACACACCTATCCTATCGCCCCTCTAGCCCATAAGGTGCCACCCGATGCTACTACACTACTGGTAGCGCCTGCCACGCGCTGGGTAGGCCAGCCCGCCGAGCAGCTGTGTGGGGACGGTGGCCCGCCCTGAGCGCCCACGGAGTTTGGGGACTCTGAGCAAGACAGTAGCACGTTGGACGCACAGCGCGTTTTCAGGGGACGTTAATAGTGGGGCCGACACAAATCAATCTGTTACAAAATGAATTTTAAGACGATACTTTTCTAAAAAGTCTAATTAGCAACAAAACAATAATTGTTCTGTTAAAATGGTAACACTAAAAACCATGTTGGTATTTGTTTGAGAGAATTTGAAGAAATTAACTACTATATAATGTAAACCACCTTACATGTTAATTACCAACCCAATATAAACTTCAAGCAAACTAATGTGAAATACGGAAAAATGTATTTTGCCAGTGAATAATCATTAGTGCATAGCATATTTTCAAAACTGAAGGGAAAGTGCTAATCATACTTCAATACATTAAAATTGACTGGAGCAAGACTTTAGTGGCCACACCACAAAATGTAAAAAATTTCAGACCAGACTCAACTAGCACATACCGGTAATAAAATAATAAATGTCAATGAAAGCTAAGCATTGAACAGATTTTCAGATGACCAAAATCAGAGACAACAGACAGGATGATCAATATGTTAGAAAGTATCTATGTACTTACATATTTGCCTCTGCAAGCATATTTGCCTCTTACTAAATAGTACTGAGGATTATAAATGGTCCGTTTGATGTATTTCATAATCAGAAATTATCCGTAAAATGATGATAAACAAACTATCCATTTGTTTGATGAAAGTGTCATCATTGGGCGAGTCTCTAACCTAGATGCAACAGGTATAGCCATAGCCCGGTTAAAAAATGGATAACATATAGAAAATGAGTTTAATATCTGGGATCAATTTGATGTCCTGCGTAAAAGGTTTGAAAAATGGATATGTTTTTCAAACCGACAAGCCTGGCAGACAACCCTTACCATGTAAACAAAAGTAACTAACAATGTAAACACTTGGAGCAATGAACCCTGAAAGCCTCTCCTCCTGCGCTCTTCCCCAACTTTTTAACAATAATATAAAATAGGAAACTAGATTTAGAAAACAAAAAGGTTAGAACTACTGACATACCTCAAAACTGTGTCATATCCTTGGTCCAACGGCGGACAGCAGCTTCCTTTCGATGAGATTAATCCTCAGCAAACACTCCTCGGGAAACCCCGCGTTGACAGCGCATCAATGTTCATTGTCTCTATCTCGACGGCACTCTGGGATTGTGACTCTCTCCCGAACAAGGGGTATTTAAACTCCAAAGTTGCCGTCGCCGAAAACGAAGTGGCCGAGTCGTCAGCGGATCCGCAGCAGCAGCGACTCCAGAGAGGCACGTTCAGCCCCGGCGGTGCAGCAAGACGTACTGGACGGGACGGGAGAGTGTTCACGGCAACAAGGTCGCACGTGAACTGGCAACGTGACAGGCCAGCCGGCGGGGAGTGGCGTGGCGTAGCGTGGCGCCGCCCCACCACACGCAGGTCGCGGGGCGTAGCGGGGCGCCGCGGGCTCCCATTGGCCGCGGGGGAGGGGGCGGGGGAGCCGCGCGGGCACTCTCTCTCCTGCCAGCCGGGTACTTGCATGTGAGTACCTGGAGACCACAAACCAAGTACACTGCACTCAAGTGGAGGGGAAAAAAAAAGTATTAGGGGTGGATGCCTAAATTTGCAATTTACAGAAAATTATACATTTTATTAAATTAAAAAAAATTAATTGGCAATCTTGACTGGAACGTAAATTGACAATCTTGATCAAAACAAACAGGAAACTTTTTACCTTTGGATTGAGACAGCCACTGGGGACTGTCTCAAAAATTTTGACCTAGGAAGTAACAATAGTTTTCTCAAAAGGAACAACCAAGAGGTAGCATAGCAAATTTTTGACGCATATTCCTACAGTACCGTGGTTGTTCGTTGTAAACTTTGTCTGGCAGTTTAGTATTGACATATCCCTGCAAAGTTCTGCAACAGTTTCGGCTATTCTCTCCTGAGTTTAGAGAGTAGGAACCTCAGAGATAAGAGAGTTAAAACCCAAATAAATTCAGGACTACGTCAAATTGGAGAAAAAAACAAGAATATGATGAAATTGGCCCTAGAAATGTATTTAAATAATAGATTTGGATACAGAAAATAATATTTACAATTCAATATAGTTGTGACTCAGCTAGTAGCTTTGTGTTCATGATGTTCTCGTTTGAGCTGAAAATTCTCAACAGCACTGAGATCCATTACAGCAGCCTCTAAGGCATGCCGTTCCTCATCATTGCGTTGTTTGGACCACATCTTGACAAGAGCAGCTCGTTGATATTGCTAAAACATAACAAAAATTCAAAAGGATCCAAATTTAAACAAAATTTTTAGTATATCATGTTTATAAATACCTGAAGAAACAATAAGCAGTGCCTGATAGTGGCACCGCTGTAAATTGTTCGCAATGTAGCACTCTTTTGCCCCACGTGAGTTACAGTGGGCAATGCTGAGGCTAAGATTCGGTGAGGGCCATGTCTGGCTCGTAGCAGTGCTATCCGAGTTACTTCATTGCAATATTTGGCTGCAAGAAAGATGAATTTGAAATATTATGGAAAATTAACAATCAAGAGAAACACACTATAGTCCGATGCGATGACTTACCAGAATATCCTGAACTTATTGCAGCAACTCCAAAATCACCATGCAATTTTTGTACTGCATCGAGAACTGCTTTGTACAAATCTCGACCATTGAGAGAAAACGACTTGGTACCTGAAAGACCCAAGGGATTAACTTCGACAGCGATGTATCTGAAAGAGAAAAGAAGTAACTTGAATGTCACAGAAATGGAGGTTATGAGACGCCATACATTAATGTGGTGGCAAATAACGTGACAGCGAGGACTCATACGCGGAAGAAGATAGTTAACACAACTTTAAACATATAGAAATACCTGTTTTTGTAGCGAACCATGTCTGTCACTCAAATTAGACTGTTAAAATCGTCTTTGGCATCAAAACACATGTAAGTGTATAAGTTGTCAAGCACAAAACAAACAACCATGGGGATATGAAAAATTGGGGCTAGCGGGCGGGAAAAGCGCTTTTTCTCAAGCAGCATGTTACAGCCTTGAATCTTGAATTGTTTTCTTATCAGTGTATACTGATGCAAGATGCAACAGTAATGGAAATGGAAAAAAAAGTTCAATCAACCTAAGATGATGTTTATTTGGTTTATTTCTAAGTGCCATCTAGTTGAGCCAACAACAAAAAGGATAGGCATGCTGTAGGAATACTGAGAGGTGTCTTACATAAAGAATAATTTATAAAATCAAATTTAAATTAAATGGAATACATATGCCATCATTAAAAATTAATTCTGGGTTGAACAATCACTAAACAAGGGTAACAAGGTAAAAATGTGGATTTTAAATCAAACCCTATCACGTCTAAAAATCTTACATAAACTAGAAACCTAATGTGTCCTACGTTCTAAAAACGATTTTAAACATTTAAAAAAAAGGAAGGCGTTAAGAGAGAAATTATTGGTTAAAGCCTAAAGTACTAATGGGAGTATCATTAAGACAGTTTTAACATTTCATTTCAGATCAATAAAATAACACAAACAGTAACACCCTCAAAGGGAAAAATTCATTCACATACAAATTATTAACTGAGTAACACTAAAAAAAAGATATTTAAGGAAAAAAGGCTTGAGATTTGGAAACCCTTCAGGCAGCAAGCATTTTTGGCTTCTCCCATGGGAAAATGTCACGTCCAAAGTGCCCATAAGTTGAAGTTTGCTGATATATTGGCTGACGCAGATCAAGGTCTTGAACTATTTTGCCAGGCCTTAGATCAAAATTCTTCTTTACAATTTCAAGTAGCTCTCGTGTTGTCTTGTGACTTGTTCCATAGTCAAAAATAGTGATAGACAATGGTTCAGCTACACCAATGGCATAGGATACTTGTACCAAGCATCGCCTGAAAGAAAAATGCAGATATTCGTTGAAAAAGTAAACCCTAATTTATTCAAATGTACAAATAGAAACATACCGGCAAAGTCCAGATTTGACAAGAGATTTTGCCACCCAACGAGCAGCATACGCAGCTGATCGGTCAACTTTTGTAAAGTCCTTTCCTGAAAATGCACCACCACCATGTGCACCCCATCCACCATAGGTATCAACAATAATTTTGCGTCCTGTAAGACCAGCATCACTCTCAGGGCCACCAGATACGAACAGTCCACAAGGGTTGACATGATAAACTGTTTCCACATCCAGATACTTGGCAGGAATAACTGCCTTAATCACCTGCAATGCAAATTAAGAATAACAAATAATTATTTATTTCCACCCCTTTAGTAACAAGTATTGCAAGAGAAAATGAAACAAACCTTCTCCATAACTTCAACTCTGAGGGTCTCAAGTTCAATTTTATCTGAATGTTGGACAGAGACCACTACAGTGTGGACTCGCTTGGGAATACAAGCTCCATCTTCAAAGGAATATTCGCAAGTAACCTAATGGTCAAAGAATGATAAAACAAGACAGACGTTAGCATTTTAATGAAACAAAAGCATAAATAATAACCTATATCAACTTTACGACTAAACCAAATTTACATTGTACCTGTGTCTTAGAATCGGGTCTAGCCCACCAGAAGTCCCCACCCCTACGAAGATCAGATAGACGCTGATTCAGCTTGTGAGCCAAAACCACTGTCAAAGGCATGCATTCTTCAGTTTCATCAGTAGCATAGCCAAACATAAGACCCTGATCCCCGGCTCCAATGTCTTCCTCCCGGCGGTTTAAGTGAACACCCGCTGCTATCTGTTCTGACTGTTGATGCAAAGCAAGCATTACGCTACAGGTCTTGTAATCAAAGCCTTTGGAGGAGTCATCATATCTACACAAACACGAACAACGAAAAGGAGAAGAAATGTTAAAGAAAATTCAAACCAGCACGCAGAATATAAATTACACAGTTGTAAATTCTGACTTTGCGGCAAACATACCCAATATGATTTATGGTGTCACGAACAACTTTTTGATAGTCAACAACAGCAGAAGAATTAATTTCTCCGCAGAGAAGGACCATACCAGTTTTCACTACACATTCACAAGCTACTTTGGCATTTGGATCTTGTTTCAAATGGGCGTCCAGGATGGCATCACTTTCGAAAAGAGTAAAGTAAGATGGATCAATATAAAATGGTTAGATAGGAAGTAAATGAGCACAAATTTTCAAAGTAAAATTAGCAAATACCTTATTTGATCACACATTTTGTCGGGGTGACCTTCCCCAACAGATTCTGAGGTAAAGAGGAAAGTTTCATGTTCTTGCATTTCAACATCGCCATGGCCCCCAACGCGCCCGTTTGTATGTGGCATTCTTCCGCCTGGTAACCTGTAAACCAATTAAAAAAGTAGAAACTTAAGTAACATCATAATATTACAGCAAATGACAGACGCTACGCCAAATTTCATCGATGGAAATACTTTGGAAATAACCAACACACGACGTGCTTAACCCATGTTGCATCATTTGCCCATTTGCCGAAGTGAACTTACTCTCTGAATCTACAACTGCGAATAACCTGAGATGGAGGTGTCACTCCAAGACTAAAACTAAGGAGATTTTGATAGAGCGTACTACACAGCTGTCGTGTTCACAGCTGATCATACAGAACCGACAGAAACAAGGAAACTTTTAGCGGGACAACCAGATGCCGGACAGGGAGGGGAGGGGGGAGGAAGGGGGAGGGGTGCAGGACACGTCAGGCTGCGTGCGGAGAGAGGGAGAGGGGGCTTCCGAGGAAACACCCCCTGCGGCGTAAGCACATTCTAGCACTTCTAGCACGACACGGCAGGGCAGGAGCATGAGCAGGAGTCGCTATGAATGAGCAAAGATGCGTAGTTAGTCGTTCCGTTCCTGTGCGAGATTCCTGATTTTTGCAGCATTCGTCTCGAAAAAATTAGAAATGAGGCGAGCAAAGCGCCATACTGCGATGGCCCAATAAGAGGCAGCACAGACCCTTCGTTTACTTCGCATTTTACGTGTTCCAAACCTAGAGCGCTTATTTGAATTGCCAACTTGAATGAGTGCCTTCGGCGCTTACGACGGGACGACTCTGTGGCCTTTGGGACGCGACCGCCGCAAGCGCCGGCAACACTCCGGGTAGGCAAACCCGCCAGGCGGCTGTGTGGGGCCCGCGGCCCGCCCTGGTGCCAGTCAGGGGCTCTGGCCCCAGCTCGGGGAACCGAACAGTTAGTACAGTTTGTTATAAAAGTTTCAACACACTTTGACAACTTAACTTGATGTATCTGGCCTTATTCACCGATCGAGAGGGAGGCAGCGGAGTAAATCATCTCTGAGAAACTACAAAAAATATGAACCCAAATTACTAGAAAATTTAAA
>NW_026267292.1:520135-529210 GCF_000697945.3 Frankliniella occidentalis | reverse complement strand
CAAAAACTTCAATAAACCTTTGGAAATATTTTAAATCTCAACTTTTTTATTTAGCTGGTCCAATGATCTTCATGAGACTTTGCTTAAAGGCACATATTTGTAAGGCTTACATGCCGCAATTTTTTCAATTTTTTTCCGACACTCCTTTTGTCCTTTGTCATTTGTCCTTTCCAGCTATTTATAGTGTTCGTTAATTACATTAGTTGAAGAATTTGACCCTGAATTCACATACAACGGTAAATTTTAGTCATTACTAGTACTTCCACATCAAGTAGACATCCAATTGCTGGAAAATCCTATTCCACCTCCACCACCCGACAATACTAACTTTTAAACTCCCAGCGACTCGGTCACATAGAAAATTGTAGTATTTACTAAACTTTTACCCCAGTTGTGCTACAGTCTTACTATTTCATTTGAGACATAATTTCTTGTATCCTGTAGATTATATTGGTTCAGACATCAGGGGGCAAGGGTTGGTGGTGGAAAATAAACCTCTAGCTATTTAAATTTCAAGACATTACAGTAAAAGAGGGCTAATAAATGTGTTTCTGTGAAGAAAGACAAGAACTTAAGGAAGATTTAAATTTGAGTGACAGGTCAGACGCCTGGTGGGTAGGCAACAACCGACAGTGTATACACATATGTATGACGGGATGGCCTACCCTACCCAGTGTCAGGGGCCAAGGGGCTGAAAGTAAGTATGTCTATGAAAGAGTGGGGACGTGGGAGAGAATAGTCTGTCCAACCCTTCTGTTCCAAAGAATTTTCACACACAAAAAAAAAACCAAACAATAATAACAAAATTAAAATTTGAGATTTTTGCAGTAGTTATATGGGTTTCAAAATTCCCAGTAATTTTTTATTTTTTATAAGTGAGGACACATATAATCTGGAGCAAAGCTAGCTCTTCCCCATGATATTGAGACAGATTAGAGTTTTACCATTCCATGCTCCGTCTCTAAAAGTCATGAATTTAGTAGAGAGGAACGTGAAGTAAGCCAAACCCTACGCAATAGGTCAAAATTAAACAAAGGTACTGTCTTCTTACTTTAAGTGTCTTGATTCATGGAAGACCTACTAAGGAAAATCGTAAACCGTCAGCATCACGACTAGAGACCTTCAATGTAGGGATTTTAACTGGGCAAACCCCGGCACAGTTGGGGTACTATTAGGCCACCCCCCCCCCCCTCTCTCCACCCCGTAGTGAAATTTTGACCCAACTGCCAATCTGACACCATGTTCTCTTGTCTGTACCGCAGTCGGCGCCGCCGAGAGCCAGTCACACCATGGATGCCTTGAAATGCCCTAAATGCCGCAAGGAGTACGACAAAGCTCAGCATTTCCCCAAACTAGTGATCCCGTGCGCACACCCCATTTGCCTCTGGTGTGTGCCACTGCTCACGGCGCGGAAGTGGAAGTGCCCGACGTGCGAGCGGGTGAGTCTTTGTGAACGCGAGAATAACACACAAATCTTTGCTAATCGACTTTAGCGGTTTCGGTACAAAATACGCTGTGAAAAATATCGTCGTAAATTTACAAAATTTTTGTAAACTCGAATGATTATTTAAGTTGTAAATTTACCAGAGCACAATTTTTACTCGCCAATGGATTGTAAGTCGAAACGTACTGCATGTATTTTTACGATTTCAAATTGTAATTTTACAACTTGGAAACTAAGGAAAATTTTCCTGTAAACCTACCTACTATTTTTCACAGTGATACAGTGCCGACAGATGGATGTAGTACAAATACAGCCGAAGAAATCTGATGCGAAGCTAACAGCTGCTTATAATCAACTTTGTCACTTTCGTCAGGAAAATAAAAATGATTCAAACTTTCTTGTGCAGTCGCAGACACGCCTCAGCGTCTCACCACCCAACAACATTTCGGTGGTGCAGTTGCTGGACAATCTCCAGGGCCTCAGCAGCGGGACATTGAGCTTCACCCTCCGGTGTGGGGACCGCCTGCTGGTGTCCCATGACCTATCCAACATCAGGACCCCGTCGATTAAGGCTCTCTTGGTTTCTGTGGCGGCGCGGGGTCAGCTGCAAAAGGTAGTTTCATGCGCAGATTTAACAGATTGATAATTATCCTTTTTGACTCTCAAAACCAGGGCCGCGCCGGTATGTGGTTCCTGCGCGGACAACCAAGTTTGCAAACTGCGCAAACTGATTAAAACCTGCAGTTGCACGCTTTACAAGTGCTAATAGTAAAGTAGTTGCACACACTGTTAACACATTACGAAGCAAAATGCCAAATCCTTCGTAGGTACGAAGCATTTGCTTCGTCACTACGAATGATTTGGCATTTTGCTTCGTAAGGTTGTAACTGTGCACTTGGTTTATCAGGTCGGAGCTGCCTATCTGATGATGTGTTCTCTTTGTGGTCTGTCGTCTATCCCAGTCCCAGTCGGCGCCGAGTACCGGTCACACGGACGTCATGCAATGCCCCGAATGCTTCAAGGAGTACAACACGAGTAACCGGTACCCGAAAATAGTCATCCCGTGTGCGCACCCCGCATGCCTCAAGTGTCTGTGGCAGTCGCAACAGAAATGCCCGACCTGCCAGCAGGTAAGGTCCTTGTCTGCGAAAAAAGCAATAGAAACACTTTGTTAACTTACTCGGTGAGGAGAGGAGACAGGGAGGGATCGTCCCTCATCGACTCTGACCTGCAAGCAGCTCGCGGTCTCTTTGGGGTTATACATTCAGAAAATGGTATCCTTAAACCAAGGAATTTTCTTGAAAAAAAAAATACAAGGTAATTTTCGAACTTGGTTTAAGGTTTTTCCATTAATTTCAAGGAAATTTAGTTGATCTAAGGAAATTTTTACTTTATTTTAACGTCATTTGCCTTAAGTTAAATACAATTTTCCTTGTATTTTTTTGAGGTAAAAATAGCGTTGAAGCAACGTTACTGCACGCGAGCCGGTCTCCGCGGTCGGTCGGATGCGGCTCTTGACTCAAACTTTACCGATCGCAGGAATTCGAGGGCCTCGCGAAATGGCAGCCCAACAACATGTCGGTGATGCAGTTGCTGGAAAGCCTGCATGGTCTCTGCCGCAAGCCCTTGACCTTGACCCTGCGGGGCGCGGACGGCGTGCTGCTGTCCAAGGACCTGCCCAACAGCGGGGATCCCCTGATTAAGGCGCTCTTGGTCGCCGACGGGGCAACGCCGGCAACGGATCAGTCACCGAAGCAAAAGGTTACTTTTTCAAGTGGCGCTTTAAAACTTAACGGACTCGTTTTTATTATTTGCTGTAGGGCTCTCAACGTAAACACTCGCATTCGGTATCCGATTCCTCCGGGTATGAATCGGGTACCCAGGGTAGAAATATAGGAGCTCCTCTTTATTCGTACGATTAATCGACAACATCGTCATTTCGCAGGTCAAAAAGGAACGTAAACGTAATCAGCCAAAAGACGCAGCCGTACCAGTGCACCTTGACAGCACCCCCTCCCCCCATAATGGTGCAGCCAGTAAGGACATTTCACCGGGCAAAAACGGACACGCGCAGACAAAAGGTGCAGCCTTGCGTGAAGTGCATTTCGAGAGCATCCGCCTCCATGATAGAGCAGCCCTCAGGGAAATTCGTGGGGTGAGTCCATATCCCCGTCTCTAACCTTCTACCAGGCGGCCTGTTGATCGGGCCTGTCAAACCAACGTGAGGGAGGGGGGGGGCATAATATTATGGGGCCCCAAAAGCATCAGGCTGGTCTTGGGAGTCATTTAGAGCCCCATGACGGTTGCACCACGAGGTACTGTACAAATGCCATTGGGTCGGTATGAAGTCCAGTGACCAGCCTGATTTTTTTTAGGGGCCCCTATAATATTTGCATCTCCGTTCAGGTCGCGTTGGGCACAGCCTCTAGCAGTCACCATCTGTTCTCCTGCAGGTGGAACGGCTGGTAGGTGTGCGGTGTGACCTGCACCCCGAGACGAGCCTCTACCTGCTGCAGGTCGCCGCGCCCTCCCTCGTCGAGCTGAGTCTGGTGAACCCCAACGCCGATCACTTGAGCGCCGTGGAGGGCATGCCGCACCTCGGGAGGCTGTCCGTGCGCGGCTTCGATGCGATCAGGGGCCACATACCGCTCATCTCACTCTCGCGCAAGCAGCTGCGGTGGCTCAGGGTGCGCGACCTGCAGGACGAGGCGCTGCGGAGGCTGCTGACCGCCTACACCCCGCCCTTGTCGGACGCGCTGGAAGAGCTCCAGCTCTGGGTCAACACGGCGCCGGTGGCGCTGCAGAGGTGGGAGACTTGCTGCAACACGCTGCTCAGCCTCGTCTACAAGCTGGAGCTGCACAAGCTGAGAAAGCTCGTGCTCAAGTGGGGTCTGTTTTACCCCCACGACAAGACCGATTGCGCTTCGGTCCTCCGCAGTCTGCAAGAAGAGCTGCCCGAGACGGACATACAATGCCTCGATTGTGGGACCTGGGAAGCCTTTTAGGGAAGCGCAGCTTTGCGGTGCACCGCAAGATCAGGGAGACCAGTCAAAACCAGCGCGGCCACAAGACTGAATAGTAATATGTTTATAAAATAATGGTTAATTAATTTTAAATAGGAAGATTGATAAGAAAACGTCATATATTTCTATGTGTAGCCCCATTCGTGGGCACGAATAGTTTGTCGTTTACTGTTCTATTTTAAAGGTGTTTATTTTTTCTACCTCGTTAATAAAGGAACATTTTCCGTAAAGAATGTTGATCTAAATGCTTCTTTTATATTTCACTGCTTGAACTTGAACTGATACCTAGGGCCTGGACTTAGAGCGGCTGGAGCACTTTTACTTGAGCTAGGAGGAGGAGGGGGGCGGTAGAAATGGCTATGGCTCATGGACGTCACGTATTAGAAAAAAGAGGCACCCTTTGAGAGTGCGTCCGTCATTCGCCGTTACGAGACTGCCCCGTCCAGTCTGTGTGTGCCAGCAAGCTCTCGAGGCGCCTGATGGGTAGGCATTACCTCGCCTGCAGCGCATGCGTGTACTGCGGGCTGGCCTACCCCGAGTCTCGCAGGCGCCGAGCTCCTGCAATCTGCGGATATCGGACTACTTACTTTCCGGACAATCCCCAGACTGACCGACACACGCGCGCGCACACACACACACACACATACATACACACTCCACTGAGGAAGCTGTCGGATAAGAGGAACAAGAAGAAGGTAGCCCCGAGGAGGTGGCGTGGTGTAGCGCCATCCCTGAACACAGCTGAAGATGGGCGACAGAGTCTAGCAGAGGTTAGAATGCGTGTCGTCAGATTTCAAACGGCGTAAGCACATTCTAGCACGACGCGGCCAGGAGTCTTACGGCCTGAAAACGTAAAAATGACCGGAGATGCGAAGTGGTCGTCCCGTTCCCCAAGGAGTTCCCTCATTTTGCATAGTGTTCATCTCGAAAAATAAGGAATGGGAAACCAGGCGGTTACACTGTGGCAGTTCTTACCACGAATAAAGTCGTGTCACATTTGACATCAATTTGCCATTCTTCTGTTTCCTGGCCGTGGGTGTGCGTGCACCACCGAGTCCAGGCCGCGGCCGACCTGGCCGAGGGAGTTCTCCGCCACCTCGCTCGAGGTCGCGGGCGCCTGCGACGCGCTGGGTAGGCAGACCCACACTCTAAATGTCAAGGACAATTTTTGTAACTAGCACCGGACTTCTGCGTGCATAACTGGAATCAGATACAATATTGTGACTTGCTAGTCACTAAATGTGTGTTGGTAGTTACACTATTGTATCTGAGCTAGTTATGCACACAGAAGTCCGGTGCTAGTTACAAAAATTGTCCTTAGACATTTAGAGTGCACCGACCAGCTGCCAGGAGCCGGCGGCCCGCCCTGGTGCCAGTACAGGGGCTCGGGGACTCGGGGTAGGGCTGGGCGGTTTTCCGGTTAACCGGTTTTCCGGTTCGGTTTTTTTCCAAACCGGCATGCCGGTTCAGAGATCGGCAAAAAACCGATGCGCCGAAAACCGGAAGAGAACCGGTTAACCGAAAACCGTTCGCGAACCGGTTAACCGCCGAACCGGTTCTGTATCAGAACCGCGGTTTTCAAGCAGTCGTCGACTGAAGCCAAGCGCCAAGCGCGAGCAGAGCGAACGAGTGCAGCAAGTGCAAGTGCAAGTTGCCAGTGCCGTCGTCGTCGTGCCATCACATATGTTAGTTTTCATTTAATATCTAATTCTACTTTGCTTTAAAATAAGCGACAAATATATGAGAAAAAGCCCTAGAACAGACGTCTCTGTTTAAAAACCGGTTTTTAATGTGTACTATTTGGGGGCTATTTGGGTGCATTGGTAGTGTGTGATCTGTTCTGTACTGAGGGAATAAACCTGTGAGCTCCAACGTGTAGTGTGCTGTCACCCCTACCCGAGTCCGATCCCAACATTCTTAATTTTCAAAACATGTTCTCGACATGTTCTTAATTTTCATAATACATTTGTTCTTAAATTTAAGAGCAAATTTGTTTTGTAAACTGCTTCAAAACACGTGTTATTAAAATTAAGATGGTTTTTTTTACAGTGTACCTAGAAACAGTCAAGTCTGTAGCACTTCTTCTTTGTGTCACAGACAGCAGATCGATTTCATAAGCTCGCTTTATTTTCATTTATTTTGGAAGGCGCTATCGACTCCGCCCCCCCCCCCCTCCTACTCGGTCGTTTCTCGTATCCACGGGCACGCTGGGCTAGTGGCGTCTGTCTGCCAGGCAGCCCGATCGTTTCGTCAGGCAGACTAGATGGCCGGGCGTAGATGGAAACCGCCTATTCTTCGGGTTCTAGAAGCCAGTCTCTCGCACGTCTTCGGGCTCGAAAGCAGTCGCTCAACATCGCTCCAGTAGACAGGACCATACACTGGTACGTAAAATACACACTGTCCATATCTGGTGCCCAACCCGCGCACGGACGCATGTCATTACCGAAAGAGCAGCATGCATGATAGCTTTGCAGGAAAGTTGCAATATATTCGGATTCAGCGGACGTTTTTACGCACCAGGGCAAAGCAAGTGGTTTTAAAGACCAAAATACGACGCTAAAGGGCCCTCCTCGTGAAATTTGTTTAATTTTGGCTGAGCTATAGCGAAGCCTATTTCTCCAGTACTCTAAAGAGAGCCGCGTCTGCCTGTATGTCCTGCCTGTCCGACTGTAGGCGCGATGACTCGTATACATTTTAAGTTAGGGGCCTGAAATTTTCAGGGTCGCTTGCTAACAAAAAGAAACGGAACTGTACTGTAAAAGGATCTCTAACCCGGTAAACTTCCGAGTACAGCCAGTGACAAAACCAACTCAATTAAAACATAATTATTTTATTTTGCTGTGTGTGAGGTAACCCGTCAAAGTAGATAGGCCAATGGACGGAAATTTCGCTCGCCCTGCTGTATCTCTTGGAGTGAAGGAGCGACAGTGACTTTTAAAACAAAAATAAGAGAAAAAATTAATAAATCCTAGAAAGAAGGATTCAAAGATTAGATGATGAAATCGACACCTTGCTTGCAATAAAAGGCACGCAGTTCAACCGCTGGATCCGAGATCCAGGCAGTTCAGCCGCTTGATCCGAGGTCCACGCAGTTCTTCGCTACAGGGATAGGAAATAGAGTAAAGCATTCCGGTAAAGCTGAAATGCAGATGCAGGTCAGATAGACCACCATGTGAAAGCAGAGTGATTTCAGTTCTCTTCTTCCTTGCATCTTTCTCATTTTACCTTTACCTGAATGCTTCATTGCTCAAAAATCAAATTTGGTGGAAAACAACCGAGGAACGCAGGAGCTGTTATGGATTCCGTCAATCTTAACGGGCGTGGCATGCTGCTTAAATAGAAGGTCGTTAACAATGAATATTGGGGGCCAAGGCAAGCGCCTCACCCCCCCCCCCCTTTTCCCATTGAGCGTTGTGCCCGACTCGGGTGTGATCGCCGTCGTCGGCCGAGATGAAACGTGCACCCGACACGTCGCACAGTGGTCGGAGGAGCCTGATTAGGCCACCATAATAGATCCTCGTCTCCCAACGACACCGCTAATTATAAATGTGACAATATCTTTGGTGAGCTGGTCGTCCAAGCCTACCGGGTGATTCAGAGAAGACGCAGATGCGGGCGGGTTTGCATATCCTCGACTCGGCGGGCGCACGGGTCTAGGTCTGGGGAGAGGTGAGGAGGGGACCCGTGCGCCCGCCGAGTCGAGGACAGGCAAACCCGATCACACCTGCGTCTTCTCTGAATCACCCGGTACGCGGTACGCTCATGCACGATTTTATTCATAACTTTTTTAGAATGTATTATGTTTATTTTTTACACGTGCTTCTGCAACAAAGTCTACATAAACTATGCCCTGTCTGGACTGACTTAAAGATTCGTCGCAAAAGAACACCCGTTTTGTCTCGGATTTACAAGACAAATTACACGAGATCGTCGATTGGTGCCTGCGAGACTCGGGGTACGCCACCCCGCAATACTCGCATGCGCTGCTGGTAAGATGTTGCCTACCTACCAGGCGCTATGAGAGCTTACCATGAATTTTGCAGGTTTCTAACGGCGAATGGCGAACTCCGGGCGAGCCCAAATGCATAACGCTTTCGTGTGAGGTCACATCCAGTCACGTGTAATCTTTTCACTTCTATTCAATATCAACTCGTTCCCGTGGTGACCCACCCCACGTGACTCACTGCCCCTATAGCATCTCTATCGACGCGACCTGCGTGGTGGGGTGATCCTCCGAAACGCGCAAGACAATCGACGCCGTCAATGTGTGACGTGACGGACGCGCGCTGGGGCTGCGGGTTGGACGAGACAGAGTCGAGGATGGAGGAGAAGCTGTGGACGGACACGTGCTCGACACGGCTCGCGTGGGCTTTATTTCTGAGTCTCGCGCGGTGCGGTCCCGTCCTCCCTCCTCCGTCACGGTGGGCCTGCCGGGCCCGGGGGCCGGGCTGCGGGCCTCCTCGGCCTGGGCGCAGAGCGCAGAGCGGCCGCCACGTGCTGGCGGCGACCCGCGGCCCGACTTTGAGTCGCAGCGGCCGCGGTCGGTCCGCGGGAGGATTTCCGTCCTTCGCGAGGCCACCCACCGCCCCGCCGCCCCACCGCCCCGCC
>NW_026267292.1:512741-515831 GCF_000697945.3 Frankliniella occidentalis | reverse complement strand
AGGTCTGGGGAGAGGTGAGGAGGGGACCCGTGCGCCCGCCGAGTCGAGGATAGGCAAACCCGCCCGCACCTGCGTCTTCTCTGAATCACCCGGTACATTAGTTTTTTAAGTCATGCTGCCAGGGCCGGTACACTGCGTTGATCTCAGCTCCGGCTCCACCCCGCACTGTGTGCTGGTGACGTCGCACTTCTTCGGCTTGGCTGACCCTGACCCTCTCTCTGCGGTCTTCTCCAAGTCGAGTAAATTTTGTGTTTTTCGAACACCAAATTGATACGATATGCGCACGATAAATACACCATATGTAACACCACAAATGCATTCGGTGTAGATATGGTGTACTTTCGTTCTTTTTATGGTGGTAAAAGTGGTCGTTTATACACCAGAAACACTGTCATCGAGAATGCGATGATGACTACAAAAATTCAGCAATAACTTTTCATCGCATCCAGGATGCGATAACTTGTTATATCACAAAATTAATTGCGATAACTTTTTATCGCAAAAATAACGCAGTAATAAATTTATTTCAGTAGTGCGCGTCTCCTGATTTTACCAAACTTCCTCTAATTTTCTCTGATTACCTGCGATTTTCTCCGATTTTAGTAAGACACGGTAAGCATCGCTAAAAATCGCTCAACATCCGGAAAAATCGGTCAAAACCCGTAATAATCGGTCAAAATCCGTTAAAATCGGTCGAAATCAGTACAAATCGGTCAAAATCGTCAAAATCCGTACAAAATCGTTCAAAATCGGTCAAAGCTCGTTAAAATCAGCCAAAACCCGTCAAAATCGGTGTAATCCGTCAAAATCGGTCAAAATCCGTCAAAATCGGTAAAATCCGTAGAAATCAGTAAAATTCCGTGAAATTCGGTAAAACCCCGTAAGAATCCGTCAAAATCGGTCAGAACTGGTCAAAATCGGTCAAAACCCTTAAGAATCCGTAAAAATAGGTAAATGTCAGTAAAATTCCGTATAAATCTGTAAAAGTGCGTGAAATTCGGCAAAAATCGAGAAAAGTTGAGAGATGAGAGACGCGCAGAGGTATGCTCTAATAATGCGATTCATTGTTATTTTTGATATAAAGTTATTGCAAGATTTTGCAATAACGAGTTATTGCATCCTGGATGCGATAAATAATGGGAATCGCAAAGCGGGAGTTATTGCAAGATTTTGTATTACTATTATCACAAATCCACTGTCAGTGAATACACCATATGTATCCCAAACGATGAATCGTCCGAAAAGGTGAAAATAACAGCGCGCCGGACACGCTTGTGGGCAGAGACGAACCACCGACCTCTCCACTGAGAGGCTGGCTCCGTATCCACTTGGCCATAGTGAACACATAAAGGGGGACGGTCGCCTGTCGCACTTCGGCGCAGCAGCG
Source organism: Frankliniella occidentalis (assembly GCF_000697945.3). Lineage (NCBI taxonomy): Eukaryota > Metazoa > Arthropoda > Insecta > Thysanoptera > Thripidae > Frankliniella > Frankliniella occidentalis. Next base: position 514,444 of record NW_026267292.1, on the reverse strand, counting down.
AGTTTGTGCCTTCGGATAAATATGGTGTATATTTGGTGGCGAGGTGACCGGCTGCAGTTATCGTTGAGTTAAAAGAAACTTACTGATGTTTTCTGTTTTCACAATGGCTGATGGATCGAGCTACTACCGTAGCTCTACGGCCTTCCAGGTAGGTATGAGAAACTATCAGATCAGTTCCAAGTTCCAAGCTATTTAAGAGGTTCGAATCGGGCAAAACTATCAAGATTATTTCTCATATCACTGGATGGAAACAGTTAAATCAGTGAGTTTGTTCTTTTTCACGCCCGGTTTAGATAGCCTGGAGCACCCGATTATGTACAGACCTCAATAAACAGATCCACCCCCGATCCCCGACTGCTTTCAGATTCATTTTATCTCCATGGGCACGTCGACGTCGGATACGATGCAAACTGAACAGCTTACACACACACACACTCGTCTTTTGTAGGATACGATGATCGGCTCAACCCTCACCAGTGTGTGCTGCGTTATGGTGGCGGTTTTGGCAGCTGCAGCTTGGTGAGTGCCAATAATATAATACATTCTTATCGAGCCGTCACCCAGAAATCGGTTCCGTTGATCTCATGTCTGATGTTCTGCTGGAATTTTTCTCTTGATTCATGTGATTTTCCATTGCTTTAAAGGAAAAATGGCCATAGGGTGAAGAATCATCCTGTAAAACGACGAAAAGCTCCTTTACATTAAAGAAAACATAATTCTAGCATGTCTATATGAACGGAAATTTCCTTTTGTATAAGGGTATTACTGTTAGTTCAGTGAAACTAATTTCTATGTGTGCGGTGGGCAGGCCAGGCCCAGCTGATGAAGTCTGATAGCTGCTGGTAGTTGATTCAAATTAGTTTGTATCGCTCATAAGGGAAGGGATCGTCTAGAGAAAAAGTTCATTTCCAGCCCACCTCCTGCTTTTCAGCGGGCTTATGAGATAATTAATTCAAATAAAATTGTGTCTGTTTTACACTATCTTTCACCGTTTAGGTGCTCGAGGGAGTTTTCTCTAACCAAAATGGTCGGAAATCAATGTTACAAATCCAATTCTTGTTCACGATTTTTTCCTCTGGTATATAGGCCTACTACTTCGGCCTCTTGATCACGCTCATATAGGGGAGGCAGCTGGTCAACCACCTTTTTAATTTCCTGTAGAACTTAGTTTTATGCTGTCAAGACCGTTAAATGAGACGTGTTATGGGGGAGCCCACAAACTCTACAAGCATAATTTGACAGTTGAAGCAATTATCGTCAAATTTTGAACATGCAGTATGCGCGAAATGTTTCGTTACGCATTACTACGGAGACCGTTTGCCAAAGGGCGTCCGCAATTTAATTCACGACTACTACTTTGAGAAATGCCAGAGATTTTTTGTTTGTTGCTTAAATTAATTGTTTTTCCCGTTGATTCACTTTTGCAGACCTTCCCCAAGTATCGCGACGCCCTATATCGAAGCCGAAAGTGTTTGTAACCCCTAACCACGTTGTTTGCAGTCTGGACGTCCCAAAGGTGCGACTCAGTTCCGGCGGGGACATTCCTATTGTCGGCCTCGGTACCCGGCAGGTGAGTGGCATATCTCGTAATATCAAGTAGTTCTCTGCAAAGGAAAAGGGCCTCATTTCATTAGTTCGATTGTGCACCTGATCGAGTACACAACACATGACTTCAAGCGTCTCGACGTGTGTGTGTGGGGGGG
>NW_026267292.1:505874-512691 GCF_000697945.3 Frankliniella occidentalis | reverse complement strand
ATACCAAGCACTTGAAAAAGTTCGAAAATATGACAATTCCAAGATTCCACGTGAAAGAAGGGTATTATATAGTATAGTGAGGAATAAAGATATGCTTTTATACATAAGATGAGAACTTAAATAAGAAAGCACTTTCTTTGAGCGTGTGGGGGCAGTGAAAGTGAATCAACTAAAATTCAGTTTGGGACAAGTTTTTTCCTTACAGCTTTCGTAAGGGGGCATCCTAGAGTGAAAGGCCTGAAACAGTTTTTTTTTTTAGTTCGGATTTAAAAAAAAAGGAAACTATAGGTCGTACAGCAAAACAGAAACCATGGTTGATTAGGTACTACTTTAAGGTTCAATTTGCAATTTTAGTGGAGGTGAAACTCGCCCCAATGCGGAGGAAACCGCGGCAGTTCAAAACCCTATCCTGTGGAGTAATGGGACTCTCAGAGTGGCTTAAAATGATAACATCATCAAGATTTTACATATATGTAGGCGAACTACGAGGGGGAGCTGGAGACTGCTCTGGACGCAGCGCTGCAGAGCGGCTACCGGCACATTGATACGGCCACCATCCACAAGAACGAGCACACGATTGGCAAAGTGCTTAACAAGTGGTTCAAGGAAGGCAAGATCAAGCGCGAGGACTTGTTCGTCACCACGAAGGTAATAACTAGTTCACACACCTCTTACACTGTAAAATATATATAATCTAGAATTAACAGCAAATCTTAGTTGTTTTTTCACTGACTCCGTGTTGTTAGAACAATATCGATTGTTCAGTAACATCAAAAGCTGTTCAGGGACAGCAAAAGTTGTTAAAGAACGACGAAAGCTGCTCAGGCGAACAACAAAAGAATTGTCCATTTACAACAAATGTTGCTCAGCAGCAACGAAATTTGTTCAGGAACAATGAAAGTTTTTGAAGAACAGCAAAAGTTGTAGAATAACAGAAAAAGTTGTTTCGGAACAACAACGTTGCTGTTTTGCAACAAACATTGCTATTTTGAAACAAACATTGCTCAGTACGAGAGTTGTTTTTTAACCAATGTACAAATGTTTTCTTACAGTGTGCTCTCACGATGCAAAAGGGTTGTTTTTTAAAAATCAAAATCACACTGTAAACATTTTTCGGGATTTTACAAAAAAAAAAATGTTACGAAATGCTTCGTAAAAAATATTTTACGAAAATATTTCGAATGTGCCGATTTACGAAACATTTCGTAAAGTTACAATTCGTAACGAATGGAAAGTTTTTGGTCAAAAGTCCTAAAATTTGACAAAATAGACACAAATTGCACCCGCCTGATTTTGCCCGCAGCTCCCCGTGTACGGCATGCGGCCTGCTGATGTGCCCGTCTTCCTGAACCAGTCGTTGACCAAGCTGCAGCTAGACTACGTAGACCTGTACCTCATCCACATGCCCTTTGCTGTGAAGCGAGAGGCGCATGACAATGGTATCATAACTGAGGACAGCATCGACAAAACCACGGATCACCTCGCCATCTGGAAGGTACACCTCGAAAAACTCGTCACCCTAATAGAAAACGAAGGTCCTCCAGAGTCCCTGTTTTGAATTCCCCCCGTAGGTCCAAAATGGAACTTCAAAGGGATTTCAATACCAGTGAAATCCCGTTATAGTCCTTCACAAAAATTTGAGCGACAACTTTGGAACATAACATACTAGGGACAGAATAGGACCCTCGTTGGTCGGGTCTCGAAAAGCCCGGCTATAGGGTCGTGTCTCGCTAGGGTCGGGACGAAGGGTCGTATGTGCATTTCTTAACGATTTTGTGAGATGTATACCCTTGGAATTTTCTCCTGATTCCAATGATATACATATCGCAAAGTCACCAATAAAATGCACAATGCACATACGACCCTTGTCCCGGCCCTAGCGAGGCGCGACATATAGCTGGGCTCCTCGAGACCTTGGACCTTAGCCAGTTTCTGTGAGACCCGCACTTTTAATTTTCAAGGGTCGTTACAAACTTGTGCAAACGTTATACCAAAGCAAAAAATTATTTAAAAATGGCGTTAACGCTAACATGAAAGCAGGTTACTGAAACGCGTAGCGTTGAATTTTTACTCCAAACTCTCACGTACGATTCAGAACCAGTGACAACGATCGACAAACATGCGACACCATGCGGTATTGAACACGGTGGCGTTGAACGCGTCGGCGTTGAACGCGGCAGCTCTGTTGAAAAGGAGAGAGAAAGGGGGGGGGGAGTTTCCTTCTGGGAAGTTTTGATGACTGTTTAAAAACAAAATTATTGCATAAGAAAAGTTAAGGTATTCTTTGCATGCGCAGAGATGTACGCAGGCTGTTTTAAATAGGTCTGAAACCTGTACCCTTTTTAGGCAATGGAGGCCGAGCACTATGCGGGCCGCGCGAAGGCTCTGGGGGTCTCCAACTTCAACGAAACGCAGATCGAGCGATTACTCAAGCACGGCGCCATCCCACCAGCGAACCTGCAGATCGAACTGCACCTGTACCACCAGCAGCGCCCCGTCGTGGACTTCTGCAAGAAGAACGGCGTGTCTGTGACGGCCTACGCGCCACTCGGAAGCCCCAGCTATAGGTGGCTCTCGCCTATCTCCGGGTATGGAAGCAAGCACTTCAGGTGTGCGGTAAGGTGGGCCGACAATCTGGGACAGAAAAATTCGACATGGAATGGAATAATGTATTTCGAGATCAGATGAGCTGCAAAGTTTATTCGGGCCGATTGACAGCCCTTGTAGTCTCCAGAAGGGGTGAGACGAAAAATACGTGATTTTGTTTAAAAAACTTTCCGTTTTGCGAAATAAATCTGACAAGAATAAGCCGAAGATGATATCACACAACGTCGCGCCAGCTAGGGCATCTTCCCTGATGTATTTATTTATGGCCGATCTTGGGTCTTGCTCGGAGGGTTCTCTGACGCTGGGGGACGTAGAGGGTCGTTTTCGCCCTAAGGACAGACCTTTGACCCCTTCTGCGGGTTACAAAGGATGTCAATCAGCCAAAATGGACATGCAGCTAATCGTAAGATATCTCGATGTACTTCATTCCATATCGACTTTTTCCGTCCTTGATTGTCGGCTGACCTTAGTGTGTGGTGTGCGGCCATGATAACCCGCTCCTTGTGATCCCCAATCGTTTTGCATGGAGCGAAGCGAAGTGCAATTATAAACTTCACTTTCGAAACAGCACGATCGTGAGACACATGTGACACATTATTAGTGCGTTTAAAAATAACCATAATGTGTCACATGTGCCAAACAGTAACGTTGACTGGCGGACCACATCGGGGACACAGGCCGGTCAGCTCAGCTACTGTTCGGTGTCTCTCCTCGACTCCCTCCTGTGTTCACTCTGGCCTTGGGGCGTGTAAAGTTAAGCTCACGTGAGCTCACGCGTGAGTGAGTCCGGAAACTCCGCGCCCTGCAGCGGGGTATTTCCAGCCCTGTGCCCCGGAATCACCCAAATCAAACGGAGTATCGAAAAAGTAATGATCCCTAGGCTTCCCCCTTTCTTAAAATTTGTATGTTGCCGTGTTTAAGAACACGATCTAGCGAGCTCACGCGTGAGCTCACGTGAGCTTAACTTTACACACCCTTGGTCACAGCACCCGACTCTGAAGCGAGAAGTTCCGGGTTCGCTAATCGGACTGGCGGGCGCGCTGTGATGCGCTCGCCTGTTGCGTTTTGACTGATTTATTCTGCTGTGCACTGCACCGGTGCAGAGAGCTCCACAAAACAGTTAGGATAATCTTTCGGGGTAGCGGAAGGATATTATCAAGCGGACGCGTCGAATTACTCAAAAAACAGTAATTTACTAAAATTTACATAGGTTTTTTACATTGATCCAAAATTAATAATTCTAGAACCTTTAGCGAGCCTGTGCCTGCGTGTGACTGTTTGTCATTATTTACAGCAAGGAGCTACCAGACTTACTGGAGCTCACCGAGGTCAACAAAATCGCCACCAAACACAACAAGACAAGCGCGCAGATCCTTCTGCGGCACACGGTGCAAAGGGGCATCATTGTCATTCCCAAGAGCTTCAAGCCGGACCGCATCAGGCAGAACATTGACGTATGTGTGTGTGTGTGTGTGTGTGTGTGTGTGTGTGTGTGTGCGCGCGTCCAGTTCACTGATAAAACTTTTGTCGTTAATTTACGACACTTTTGCAAAGGGACTCGTGTACTAAAAATCCTTGCCGAGGACCAGTTATTCTACCAACTTACGATTTGTCCTTAGAAATTGTCTGAAGATACATATTTTCTTTATTGGTAGATAGAATTTGAACCCGGCGGTACACATATGCATTAAAAAAACTCTTTTTTTTTCGTTGAGGGCAGATTTTGGACTTTACTCTCGACGACAGTGAAATGGCCGAGCTTGATGCTCTCGACAAAGGATTGGACGGCAAACGCTTCGTTATGAAGCACATTGAAGGGTAGGTGATCAATTTCATTGGCACTAGAGCATTGTTTACAGCCTAAACAACTTATTTATGACCGTATTTTGGTTTGTGTGTCGTTTAGATTGTGGAAGCACCCGGAGTACCCCTGGACCGCCCTGTTGAACTCGACTGAAGAACGACCAAAATCCTCAAACTAACAACGGTCGGCTGTGTACATCATTTTACATAAGCACACTGTAAAACTTTAAAGTCGTTACTTAATGAAAAATTCACAACTAAATTTTGCTCGCTTGAAGGGTTTGTCATAAAGGGCGAGATACTCAGCGGGGCCAACTGTTAAGTCACTCGATGTGTCCATATTTTATATTTTCAAAAATATTTTCCTTCCAACTGGCTGAATCTTTAGACTAAGTGGTGTAAGGCACTACTGAAATTTTAGACTTGGGAGCAGTCTGAATTTTCAGACTACCCGTCTGTAAAAAAAAAAAAGAAAAACAACTTCAGTCTCAAAGTACTGAAAATTCAGTAATTTTTTTTTTTACAGTTCGTGTGATGCACATTGCACGAGCCAAAATAAGCCCTCAGCACTCAGGGCGATCCGAAAGAAGTCCGGTCGCAACCGGACAGCCCGAAGACTGACCGAAATAAGTCCGATGGGAACCGGACAGCTGGAAGACAGTCCGAGTCCGAGGGGCGACTATCATCTTGTGTCGACACGGCATGGTCGCGGGCTGTCCGAGCATGTTTTCTTGACTTTCATATTTCTTATAAAAAATAATTAATAATTGAATCCAAGCAGCTATACAGGGTGGGTGATCCACATCCGCGCCGTGTTTTTCTGCTTATACTGTACCGTATGCAGGCGTGCGGGCGGGCTTGCCTACCCTAGTAGCACAGAACTGTCGCCCGACTGTCGGCCATCAGTCGAAAAAGTGATACGGACTATCAGTGCGATATACGTAATAAGAAAAACGAACAACGAAAATCTTAACCCAAAGTCCTTAGTCCTTAATCCAAAACGATGGCTCCCTGCAAAAGCATACTTTCTGTACGATACGCGTCTAAAACATACGTTATGTACGATACGTGTCTAAAACATACTATCCGTTTTGAGCTTTTTTGGCAAGCATATTTTTGATAGCCCATTTACCAGATTTCCACGCAAAAATTTATTGTTTTGCTGGGTGGAATACAAAGAGGGAAGATCGAAATTTCACCTGATACCGAGAAATGAATGTTTAATAACTTTCTTCCATTCCCAAACGGCTGCCGAAAATATGCTACCGAAAACCGCCGAAAACGGATAGTAGGTTTTAGAGACGTACCGTATAGATCGTATGGTTTAGACGCGTACCGTGCAGAACGTATGCTTTAGCAAGGAGCCGTCGCAAAGACGACTGGGCAGCGCGCTTCAGACTGTGCCACAAACTCACAGGAAATGTGCACAGTGTGGTAAAGAACATCGAGTCTTCAAATCGTGCGAGAGAGGATTCTGAACACTTACATTTTAAAACCAAATTTTAAAATACGATCAATTCCTATTTAGTACTTGAAATTAGGCGCATTCAACAGTAACCATTACAACGACGATTTAATTCAAACACATTACGAAGCTTGTATTATACAAAAGATTATAAAGGAATGTAAACATTATTTTTGAGATTTAATAAAAGGATGTGGTACGAAGTTCACGGAAAAAAATTAATAGTTCTCCCAACTAAAGTTTAAGTTGATTCCCGGATAACGAAGAAATTTTGGCTCCAGCAACCAGTTTTTGATTGATTGTAACAACCAGCATTAGTCGAGGGAACGACGCCGTTGTTGGGAGAACAAACGCAATCCTTTCAAGGCAAGGTTTCGTTCTCCTATCAACTGCGTCGTTCCCTCGACTTAATGCTGGTTGTTACAATCAAAAACTGGTTGCTGGAGCCAAAATTTCTTCGTTATCCGGGAATCAACTTAAACTTTAGTTGGGAGAACTATTTTTTTTTCCCGTGTTCTTAGAAAATTATTAACGGTGGTGGGGACGGAGTCAGAAGAAAGTAGCGTCCCTGCTGAACCACCCCGCTAGCCTGAACTCGTCTCGACGGTGCAGGCCCTGATGGGACTGACACGATGCGTCGTGTTACCCGACGCGTCAGATATCCGTCTGATATGAAGACAATCCGACCAAAAAGGTCCAAAAATAGTCGTATCCGACCAAAACACCACACGTCGCATTTCGGTTAGACATGACAATAACATGACAGCATGACGAAAATGCGACGTCGTGTATGCGACAGATGTCCGACGTCAGACAACCGACCGGACGTCTCGACGCGTCCGGCGAACAAAGGCGAATCTGCGGAGCGCCCGGTAACAAAGGCGAATCTGCGGAGCGCCCGGTAACAAAGGCGAATCTGCGAAGCGCCCGGTAACAAAGGCG
>NW_026267292.1:501646-505756 GCF_000697945.3 Frankliniella occidentalis | reverse complement strand
GCAGATTCGCCTTTGTTACCGGGCGCTCCGCAGATTCGCCTTTGTTCGCCGGACGTGTCGGTCTAGCGTCGTATCTGACGAAAACACGACGTCGTATCTGCGTCGGACACCTGACGTCAGCTTCAGTGGCTACAGGCTACACGACTGGGCTCCTAGCGTCGAATCTGACCAAAATAAGACGTCGCATGCCACGTTCGCCACCCGACGCCCTGTTTCAGCACCTTACGACCTGATGCTATATCGCGTCGTATATACGACGTCGTATTTGTATGTCGAACACATCGGCTTATCCCTTGACGACCTTCTGCCAGCGTGTAGTCGCGTGTCGTAGCAGAACAATCCATGACGTCGTGTTTACGTTATATCTGACCAAAACACGACCCTTTAGCTCTCGCTGCTAATCCCCAAACAAATTTGCCTACGGTGCGCTGCGCGGTGCGGTACGCTGCGCGCCCAGCCAATTGGCTGGCCTGCAAACCTGTGACTGTTGTACCGGTGTCTGAGCGCGGGTCCGGAGTGGGGTTGTTACGGTATTAAAGTTATTTAGGGTGGGTTTTTACAAATCTGTTTTTGAAGTTAGGGTAGGTTCTTTTTCCCACCGGTTGAGTTTAATAGAATATTGAAATTTAATCTTTAATTGCCAAACTAATTGATGATAATTAAAGAACAAGCATAGGTGAAAGTAGATTTAATAAACACCTTTAGGTTTAACACTGTCAAAACAATGCTAAGGAGGCGTCCCTCTCATCAAAATATTAACTATCTACTTATACAATTATACACAAGGACAAACAATACACTGTAAATACACTATAGGTAACATGTACATAATGTTACTCAAACGACATAAGCAGTAAACACTGCCAAAATAAGTCATTTTTGAATGATAAACCATTCACTAAATAGAGCCTTATAACCAAGGTCAAAACTCTTTAACTGGACCCAGAATTATAGAAATGAGTAAACTCACCAGAGTAGACACTGCGCAGTTTTATGATGCATAACACAAATGCATGGGGGCGGCGCCACCACCCACACACAGACACTCACACTTTCACATCTCACAATTGATAATTTACATATTACACATTGGAGTGGTATTCACCAACACATAATAGAAATGAAACCGTAACACATTTCACTGTCATGGCAAGAAGTCACCGAACTAGTGACATAAACAAAGTTGCTCCACACTTCACAGCTGATCGGGAGTGGGAGGGGAAGGGGGGCGCTGAGGGGGAGCGCTGCGCTGGGCGGCGACGGGCGAGGTGGCCCGGGAGGGGCGGTCTGGTGGTGTGGGGCCCATCGGCGTCCTCGGCGTCCAAAACAAAGTGGGGCGTTAGGGCGTTAGGCATGTTGGCGGCCGCTTCGGGAGGCGAGATCAGTGAGGGCCTAGCCCATCATGGTGGCGTTTCGCCGGGAGACCGAAGCCCTGTCAATACAGTTGGTTGTCAGTAACATAACCACACTTTGGACAGCTGTTTGGGCGGTTCGAGTCGAGATGATTTACCTTGCGGGCTTGGTTGATGACGACGAGATATCCAATTTGATGGTGGACAGGAGCACAATACTTCCGTATTTCACGCGCACAACAGTGTGTGTCACACGAGGCCGAACGCGTCTCGCCTCTGACCATCCGGTCCTCAACGCGTCGCTCCCAGATCTCGACTGACCAGAGCGCCGGCACGCCATGCCGGGCGCGGCTGTCTCTCTCGCTCTCCCTACGAGGTGGCGCTACCTCTCGGCTGCCGGGTCAGGCGCGTCCGAAGGCGGCTGTTGGGTTGCCTACCTCTAAGGCGTTTTCGGGTTATTTGTTGCCGTCCGCAACATGGTCTGGTGGATCAGAAAGTGACGAATTTCTGATCGCGTGACGAATTTGCCCTTAGGACCCTACTTTGAATCGAAATAAAACTGGTGTCCCTTTGTCCCTGAGGTGATCGCCGACTTTAGGATCTGTTCAGTTTCACTAGAAGAATCTACAGCCGAAATCTGGACGCTGTAGCTCCAATAGGTCCAGAGATAGAGCTGATTTACGTTGAAATTTCTGTCACGGAGCGGCCGAATGGGGGCTCTTCTGGCTTCCCGGGAGGGAGGCACGCGCGCCCCGCCGTTTGAAGGGTCTGGAAAGCCATGCGTCATATATCGGTGTCAGATGGCAGTTGTGGTGTGTGGTCTGGTGGCTCAGGAAGTTGCGTGCTGGATCTCTGCACATTTCGGCTCTCCGTGTCGTAGGTTCGACTCTTGACTTTTGGTGGTATTTTTTCCTTTTTTTATTTTTTACCCAAAGGGTTGGAAACTATCAGGGAATGTTTGGCCTATGAATATAAACTGCCTTGCAAAGCCCGGTTGCTGAGGGATGAATAGTTTTCGAGAAATCAAAGTTCTAAAACTTTCGAACTACGACAGTACTTTGAGTCGTTCAAACGCAGGTTTCTCGGTGCGCTAGCTAATCGTCCATTGCATGGTCTTTTCAGTTTAACAAGAGTCATCTATAGGCGAAATCGGGGCGCTGTGGTTCAAATAGGTCCGGAGTTAGAGCCGTTTTTCGAGAAATTGAAGATTTTAACAAATTTGCCTACGGACCTACTTTGAGTCGTTCAAACGCAGGTCTCTGAATGCGCTAACTAATCGCCCATTGCAGGGTCTATTCAGATTTACTAGAGTAATGTACAGACGAAATCGGGGCGCTGTGGCTCCAATAGAACCAGAGTTAGAGCCGATTTACGTAAAAATTTGTATCACGAAACGGCGGAAAGGGGGCCATTCTAGCTCCCCGGGCCTGTGGCAGCGCACCAAGCCGGCAGTAGGGCATGTTTTGGTCGTGACTCTTATACCGGCGCTGAATCGCGCTCTTCGTGTGTGGTCTGGTGGCTCAGAAAGTTGCGTGCAAGATCGCTGCTCAATTCGGCTCTCCGTGTCGTAGGTTCGACTCTTGACTTTTTGGGGGATTTTTTTTATTTTTTTTTTTTTTTACCCCAGGGGGTAGGAACTATCAGGGAATGTTCGGCTTGTGAATATAAACTGCCCTGCAAAGCCAGGTCGCTGTGGGATGAATAGTTTTCGAGAAATCAAAGTTGTAAAAATTTCGAACTACGACCCTACTTTGAAACGATATAAAACTGGTTTCCCGATTAGTGAGGTGATCGCCCACTTCAGGATCTGTTCAGTTTTACTAGAGTAATCTACAGGCGAAGTCGGGGCGCTGTAGCTCAAATACTTTCTGAGAAAATCGCGATTTACATATTTTTTTCCGACATCGGCCTGCCGAAAAGGTGCTTTCTCGGGCCGCCCGGGGCGCAGGGCCGCGCGCCCAGCCAATGGGCTGGCCTGCAAACCTGTGACTCATATACCGGTGTCTGAGCGCGGGTTTGGAGTGTGGTCTGGTGGCTCAGAAAGTTGCATGCTGGACCGCTGGTCGTTTCGTGTCGTAGGTTCGACTCGTGACTTTTGATCGTCGGTGCTAGTCGGTGCCGAGCTTTTCGGCGAACGTTCGGCTTCTCATCGGATGTGATCTGCTGGCGTCCGCTTGCGAGCTATCGTCTGTTCGCGTCAACCGGCCTCCGGAGCGTTGCTCGCGTAGCTCGCTCGTTGCGGGGCTCAGGTCGCGGGCGCCTGCGACGCGCTGGGTAGGCAGACCCGCCGAGCAGCTGCGAGGAGCCGGCGGCCCGCCTTGGTGCCAGTGCAGGGGCTCGGGGACTCGGGGAAGTGGGATGGAGAGCAGTGTATGGGCTGGGCATGCAAACTTATGAACTCGAAAGCGTCATGCCAAGCGATTTTATTACACAAAATAAACAAATAAGGATTGGAAGATTGAGACATTATTGATAAAGACGGATAAAGCGGGACTAGAGCGACACAAAATTAAAAAAAGAAAGAGTGCGGCACAGTGTACCCTCTAGAGAGGGCGGGGTTAGCCACCAGGCCACCAGTATCGACGCACTTTTAACAAACACAACTCGATCTATTATTAGGTCTTTTTCACGAACAGCATGGGGGGAGAGGGAGTGAATGAATGTACAAAAAATATATACAAAATTGCTAGAAAATCTACACAACTATCTCTCATTACTCAAGGAGAGGACACCTCAAAAAATGTAGTACACAAAAATA
>NW_026267292.1:499274-501596 GCF_000697945.3 Frankliniella occidentalis | reverse complement strand
TTGTCGCCTGCGCCCTTGAGAGGTCAAGGGTCAAGCGCCAAGGGCGGTAGCGGGCTCACGTTTGGACGATGTCGCTCTGCTTGGTGCAGCCCGCGGCGCGCAGGTAAGACGCCTTGGTGGTCACGTCCTCGGTGTTCACCGCGAGATCCACGAGCTCCGTCGCGTAGGCGGGGTACATAGTCTTGACTCCCATGCACAGGGTCGCGGTGAGCACGTTGGGGTCAAAGCTGGAAAAAGATGTTTGCATTGTTAAAAGAGAATCCCACGTGATGACGTGTGTGTATTAAAATAGTTACGCATTTTCTTTAAATGGACAACTTGTCCAGAGAAGCGGAGCGTGACGTGAAAACACAACAACGCACGAGCCCCACACGAAGAACACTTTACGGACAGAAAGGTAGTATTTGACATTGTTTCGATTAAAGTGCAGCCTTTATAAACATCTATGGGTTTCGATAGCACATAATTACAGAAAAGAACTGAAACCGCGATTTAAAAGCATTTTTATTGTAGGTTATGGTGCTTTGTTTCGTTTTCCACTAAGCTCCGCCACTCACGTCAGGGCAAGTTACCCATTATTTCGTGTCATTTTTGTCCCTAGCGTCCTTTGATGTGCGAGGTGCGAGGCTCGACACTTACGTGTTGTCGTCGTTGTCGTCGTTGTACTGGTAGGCGAAGGTCCGGAGAGCTTGTCTCCTGCACTCGGCCAGGCCGGCGCCGCAGGCCAGCTGCGTGATGATGTCGCGCACGACGGAGCGCTGGTAGCTGTCGGCCTCGGTGTCGTCGTCGCTCGTCCAGCCGATGGACTCAAAGGCCGGTCTCAGGATGGCGGAGAGGTAGGTCTGGGACGGGGACGGAGTCAAAGTGTCACGGGGTTGTTTCACCGAGAGAAATACCGTGGTTTGACGTAACCTAACCTAACGTACCTGGAGGTAAGTGGTGAGCTCCGGGTCGCCGCGCGCGAGGGCGTTGTAGCCGTTGATGACCTTGGCCGCGGTGATCCAGGGCGCCATGTCCCTCTCCCCGCTCCTGGAGGTGTCGCCCAGGGTGCTCTGCAGGTGCCACAGCACGATCCACGTGTCCACGAGGCCGGCGCGGTTCAGCGCGTACAGGTCGTCGATGAGGGTGGCGCGGGAGGCCGCGTCGAGGCGCGAGGCGCCCTTGGCGAGGTTCATCCAGTTGCGGATGTCGTAGTTGACACGGTAGAAGCCTGGTAAATGACAGTGTGCACGCGTTATTTTATTTGCTATGACTATCACATGGCACTCTGGGTTTCTCTGTTACCCCCTGCATAGGGTACAGTGGAAACTCCAGCCACTTGGAGTGTGTCTGAGTGTAACTTACCGGCCTGTTCCTTGTTGATGTACAGATAGTTGTTTGGTAGCAGGGACGACGGCAAGTCCATGGTCTTCTCATCGTCTGACTCCTGCAGCACGTTGGTGAACTCAGACTCGTCATCGTAAACACTGTTGAATGAGATGGGGATCACCCATTTGCTGTCGAGTGCTGCAGGATCAGACGGCTCGTGCGCAAGGAATCTTTTCTGAAGAAAGGAAAAAAACGGGCAAATGGTATCTGGGGCAGTTTTTTCTTTCTTTTTTTTTTTTGTTTGTTAAAACTTTAGACATGTAGCATCAGTCTACAAATATAACTTTACAAACCTGGGAAACCACAGCCTGCGGTTTCGCGCTCTCGTAGTCTCTGAGGACAGTGAGCACAGGGTATCCGGGCTTCAGTGCCCACGAGTCTATGACAGCCTTGATGGTGATTGAGTCCTTGAGGGGCCACGGTTTCTCGTCCGCGCTCTCCTGCAGGGCTGCCGCGAAGTCATCCGGAGTGGTCGACTTGTACTTGCTGAGAAACACGGTTGAGAATCTCACTTTATTACCATCATTCTGTCGGGACATCAAACGCCGTTCCGGGACCGGGACTCACTTTGTGCTGAGGTAGTTTTGCAGGCCATTCCTGTACACCGTGGTCCCGAGAATGTTGAGCAGCATGTAGTGGATGTTGCTGCCCTTCGAGTAGGTGATGACGCCGAAGTGGTCTTCAATCTGGTCCGGCGTTTGGATGTCGTCCTTTGTCAGTGGAGGGGAGTGCTCCAGGGAGTCCGCGTCCAGGGCCGACTGCACCCGGCTGGTGCCAAGGCGCGACATGGCCTGGTACGCGTCGCCTGTGGCCTGTAGACAAGACACGGGGATGAAAATCGAGCGTGGTACTTCCGGTACTTCACTTCAAATTCAAGCGTACACCGATTTTTATGCTTTTTCTTGATTGAGTTGTTTTCTGAATTTTTCTGAACTTATCTGATTTTTTCCTGTT
>NW_026267292.1:487400-499224 GCF_000697945.3 Frankliniella occidentalis | reverse complement strand
GACCGCTGGTCGTTTCGGCTCTCCGTGTCGTAGGTTCGACTCTTGACTTTTGGGGTATTTTTTTATTTCTTTATTTTTTTACCCCAGCTAATGGAGACTAGCCAGGAATGTTCGGCTTGTGAATATAAAGTGCCCTGCAAAGCCAGGTCGTTGTGGGATGAATAGTTTCCGAAAAATCGACGTTCTACGAATTTGCCGAATTTGACGATATAAAACTGGTTTCCCGATGAATATAAACTGCTCTGCAAAGCCAGGTCGCGGTGGTATGTGTTTCCGAGGAGTCGGTTTTCTACGAATTTGCCCTTAGGACCCTACTTTGAATCGATATAAAACTGGTGTGCTTGTGCTTGAGGTGATTGCTCACTTAAGGATCCGTTTAGTTTTACTACAGAAATCTACAGCCGAAATCTGGACGCTGTACCTCCAGTAGGTCCAGAGATAGAGCCGATTTACGTTGAAATTTCTGTCACGGCGCGGCCGAATGGGGGCACTTCTGTCTTCCTTGGCCGGAGGCACGCGCGCCCCGCCGTTTAACGGGGCACAGCCACAGACCACCCGCATAGAGACAGGTCGGTATTTTGGCGTTGGAGCATTTGTGGCGAGTTGTGGCTGGACCCCTGTGTTGTAGGCAACCCGATGGACGCGATTGTAGGTTCTAGAGCACAGCCGCAAACCAGCCACATAGAGACACGTCGGTATTTGCGCGATGGGGCAGTTGTGGCGAGTTGTGGCTGGACCCCTGTGCGGTAGGCCACCCGGGGGACGCGGTCGTGTGGTCACTGGGACAACCCTCGGGCCTCCATGGGTTATAAGAGAGGTCGTGGCATCGTTGTGGTGCGTTGTGGCTGGCCTCCTTACGGTCTCGATAGCTATAGTCGGTCCGGTATAAGCTGATTTTCGGGGTACGCGTTGCGGCCGCAAAGTTCTGGCCACGAACACGCTCGTCTGGCTAGCCTCTTTTAGCTGGAGTTAAAAAAATAGAAAAAAAAACAAACGAAAATCCCCCAAAAGTCAAGAGGCGAACCTACGACACGGAGAGCCGAATCGAGCTGCGATCCAGCACGCCACCACACCACACACGAATGGTGGATTTAGCCCCGGTATAACAGTCGCGATCAATACATGCCTTACTGCCGGCTTGGTGCGCAGCCCCATGCCCGGGGCGCTAGAATAGCCCCCTTTCCGCCGCTTGGTGACACTAATTTGTATGTAAATCGGCTATATTGGCTATGGCCTACATTTTTTACAGTTGGCTTCGGTAAACAATATAACATGGCTTTTTATTGGGAAAAGTTTTTAATCATATTTCTTATTTTTCTTACACCTAAGTACCGTAATAAATTACTCTCTTGTAATACTAAGTTCTACATGTGGACATATTCCTCTCAGTCGTGAACCACTGGGACTAGATCTGTTGGGGCCTTTGCAGCCATAGGAGGGACACGGCGAGGAGCAGCACGTTGATGGCCGCGCCCGCCGCACCGCTCTTCTTCGTGGTGGTGTCGGGCACGGGCGTTGTGGTCGAGCTGCTGGGGCCGGGTCTACCGGTGGTGGGCCCGGAGGGCGGCAGCGGCGGCAGTGTGGCCGGGCTCGTGGGCACGGAGGGCGGCAGCGTGAACCAGGAGGCCGTGCTGGCGTCGTCGGGGGTGACGACGGTGGGGTCCACCGGCGACACTCCCGTAGGGATGACGAGGGTGGTTGTGGTGGGCGGCGCCGTGGTGGTGGGCGGCGCCGGCAAGTCGGGGTTGGGTACCCCGCTCAGCGCGTACAGCATGTCGCCCACCTCGTCCAGGTGCGCGGCCTGCCACTGCAGGTTGTCGGCCACCAGCAGCTGCGCCACGGTGATCTCGCGCGAGGCCGACCCGTTCAGCAGCATCTTCACGACGGCCTTGAGCTAAATAACGATAGGAACAGCGTTATGGGCTTGCGGATAAGAATCGTGTGACTGCGAGCGGAGGGACGCAGGGCTCGGGAATTACCTTTGTGTTCTGAGCCTCGGTGGTGATGCGGCTTGCTACCAGCGAGATGATGGACTTGGTGGCCTCCATGCCGGACCTGCGCGAATAGAGATCTATTCTTTAACCGAGATCAGGGACAAGGGTGGGTTGGGGCACGGGGGGCTGAGGATCGGGCGGAAACTTGTAAACCACACGAATACCTACCCCTTGTACAGCTCGATGACCTTCTCCTTCAAGAAGTCCAGAGCGTTGTCGACGGTGCTGGGTCCGAAGCGGGTGACGGACTTGAAGACCTCCAGCGCCTCGCCGGCGCGCAGCGCGGATTGCTCCGTGGCCAGGGCGAGCAGGCTGCGGCACAAAGTCATTCGGTTGTGAGTGAGGACCACCGTCGAATGGGAATACCACCGGGGCCGGGAGGCGCTCATGCGCTCAACTTACCTCTGGGCGAACGTGTTGTCGCGCACGCAGCCAAGGCCTCTGATGATGGCCTTCCGGTAGACGTCGTTCATCTCCAGGTCCAGGTTGGTGACGGCCCTCTCGAAGTCCTCGGGGCCGTCGATGTTCCTGACGCCGGCGCACACCGTGGAGCCCACCGTATCGTGGGGCACGCTGGGCATGCAGAGAGTAGAGAGTCGTGATGAGCGGCATGTTGGCCGGAGGGGCGGCGGCCCTATCGCACTCCGGCACACCCAACTACGCACCTGTTGATGACCTCCACCCAGGACGGGTAGTCCTTGAGCGCGGGCTGAACGCACTCCTCGATGCCCAGGTCGCAGGCCCACTCCATGACGACGCTGCGCGCTACGAGGAACCGCGAGTTGTCGTCGGGCTTGGGGGTGTAGTCAAAGTACTTGATGGCGCCGGCCAAGAGGCCGCCCACCCAGGCCTTGTACACGGCCTCCAGCTTGGTGCCCAGGACGAAGGTCTCGAGGTGCGCGCCAAAGGCCTCCCGGGCCGCGGCGTAGATCTCGTGCGTCACGTACTCGGTGCGGAGGTAGTCGACGTACTGCAGGGCGGTGACGTAGTCCAGGCGGCCCGTGCGCGCCAGGGACAGCGCGTCGTCCAGCAGCATAACCCGGGTGGGGATCTCGATGTACATGTGGTTGCCGGGCTGACTGTTGTACAGCGCCAGCAGCTGCCAGTTTACCACGTCGTAGTTGACTCGGTAGAAGCCTGGGGAAGGACGGCATTTTCCGAATCGTGAAAAACAATCCCGCTATGCAAACCTTTCCTTTTCAATTGCGTTTTGTGAATGCTACCCCTCTTACCCTTGCGATCCAAGTTGACGAGTAGCCATTGGGCGCCGCTCTTGGGCGGCAGTGGCACTTCGGTGGTCGTGCTGGGCGCCAGCCAGGCCTTGACGGGCGTCGTGGAGTACTCTTTCGCGTACTGATTTCTCGCGCTGTAGCTCACGGGGATGTACCAGTTGCCGTCCATGTCGGCACTGCCGGAGGGCGAGTGGAGAAGGAAGCGCTCCTGCAAACGACGCCGCACAACTCTTGAATGAGCGAAACATGCCGCCCAGAGAAATCGACACGACGGGTGTCGTCCTGTAGGCCCACCTGAGACAGCGTGGCCGAGTCCTTGTTGTAGTCCCTGATCACGTTGACCACGGGGTAGCCGGGCTGGTCGACCCACGAACTGAGGACTGTGCTCACGTCCACGCCGTCGGGCAGAGACGAGTCGCCGTCCACTCCGGCCTGCAGCGCCGAGTACAGCGCCGAGGGCTCCACGCCACCGAGGTAGCTGAGGGACATTCGAGTGAGCGGTTAGGTTAGCAGGGGTCCCCGGACTACCGTTGGCCGAGAGCGCGAGCGCGCCACCGCAGCGGCTGGTGATATTCTTACTTTGTGGTCAGTAAGTTCTTCAAACCGCTTTCAAAGGCGGTAGCACCCAGAATGAGAGGGAGACTGTTGACGATAGCGCCCCCTGCGAGAACAAGAAGCGCCCATTCGTTAGGACAAAGTTCTTCCCGAGCCACCCCCCACCCCCCCTCCCCGCCCTCTTCTTCCCCCAGACGTTGCACATTTACTGGGCGGGCTCGGCGTGAGCGTGTCACGTACCCTTGAGTGCAGAGATGTCACCGATGCTCTTCTCGACGCCGGCCGTGGAGCCGATGACGTGCTGGTTGTTGAGGGCCGGGGCGGACTCGAGCGAGTCGGCGAGCAGCGCGGGCGACACGACGCGAGAGGCGAACGTGGCCGGGTACAGCATGAGGCTGCCGGGGGCGTCCGTCTGCACGGCCGCCTTGTACTGGAAGTAGGTGCCGAAGCCGTCTGTCAGCCACACGTTGTCCCACCAGGTCATGCTGACCAGGTTGCCGAACCAGTGCTGGGCGATGCGGTGCGCTGTGGAGGTCAGCCAGTAGATGTCGGCTTCGCCGGCGGACGCCGTTGTGTCGAGTTTCACGAGGGCGTTCTCTCTGAATCAAGAAGGGTCGCGAAGGTGAGAAACATACCTCGAGACCACCGAGGCTATACTCATTGAGACAACCCTTTGGCTCACCTCAGAATGTCCACACCCCAGTTGTCGGACCCCTCCACGACCACATCCTTCACTCCAATCAGAGCCATGGCGTCGAGGCCGGACGGAGTGCCGGTGATGGTCTCCAGGGTCTTGATGATGCTCTCGGCGGCCTTGATGGTGTCCTCGCCGTTGGCGACGAGCTTGTCGGTACCGTAGAGCGTGATCTTCTTGTCGATGCTGCTGCGGGACTGGAGGCCCGAGGACACTACGATTGTCAGACCGTGCGTCGAGATCTTCGGGGTTGTCTCGAAAGTCACCAGGACGCGGTTGCCGATGGAGGCGCTATCGGGAGGGAGTACAGAAATAAATGAAAAATGAGACTCCTTGTAATAATTAATTATGAAAGCGATCAGTGTGTTCTTGGAGGCACGACTTACTCTGGCTGAGAAGTAGACACCACCGCTGTGTTGGACACCACTGTTTCAGTCTGCAGCGCGCCGACAGTGAGGGTGTACGTGGCCTTGAGAGCCGGCTCGTCGAAGCAGGGGAACACTCGTCTGGCGTAGGTGGGCGCTAGTTTCGTCATCGCGACAGTCCTGGAAATTAGTGTTGGTTATAAACTTGCCCATGAGTGCTGAAGGCTTCGCGAATGTTTAAGTAAAACTCTTACATTGGTCCTTGGTTTCCGTCTTGGCTGGTGAGGTAGAAGCCCTTCATGTCGTTGCTGAAAGTGCCGGTGTAGGACACCTTGATGGTGTAGACTTTATTGACTCTTAAAGTTGTGTCCCAGAACGAGAACTGCGCCCATTCGTGCAGCTCGTTCTTCGAGAAGGCGTCGAACATCACGGGGCTCTGCTTGTCGTCCAGGATGGTGACGTCGTCCTTGCCGAAGTTGAGGCCAGCGGTGTGGATGTAGAACCTGCTCACGTCGTCTGTGGTGGCCACGGTGATGGTCACCTCGCCTTCGAAGGTCCCCTGCTTGTCTCCCGACAGGTAGGGCACCACCTTGACCTTGTAGTCCTGGGGGATGACGGTTGACACCAGCCTGAAGTCGCCGCTCGGCGTGGGTTCTGGGGGCAGGGTGGGCACGGTCGGTGGGCCCGCCGTGGGCGGCAGTGGCGGGGACTCCCCGGCTGCGGCCTCCAGGTAGTCCAAGACGACCGGGAGGTCCTCCTCGATCCACCTCCAGTGGAAGTTGGCCGTTTGGTTGACCACCGTCATCTCGATGCAAGGGTCCCTTTCTGTCATTTTGGAGATCTGAAACGTCGATTTGTTAGAAGCGCTACTGGTGAAGTCCAACCACATACTCATTAGTGCCTTTGGAGGGATTGCTCACCGAATAGTGTTGCATCTTGGTAGAGATTCTCTCTGCGGCCAGCTGCAGCACCGCGGCGATCGCCTGTACACCAGTGCTGGTGGAGGGGAGGAGGGGGTGTTAGACTGCTATCGAAACGATATCGAACCGCAGTGAGGCGGGGGCTACACAAAACGTCAACAGGATATCTTACTTCTTTTTGATTTGGTCGTAGTATGTGTCGATGAAGTCAATGAGGCGGTCCACTCCGTCGGGATAGTGCACGATGAACGAATTCAAGAAGAGCTTGGCTTCGTTGGACTTGATTCCAGCGTGGTTGAGGGCCGCCTGGAGCACGCTGCAGGACACAGATTGGGCGTTACTCCCCCTCTCCTCACAAACCCTTTGCAACAGCGAGCTCTGTTTGCTTTCAGCTCGGCTCACCGGGTGGAGCCGTCGCCCTTCATGCAGCCGAAGCCGTAGAGGATGGCGGAGCGCACGGTGGGGTCCTCCTCGACGAGGAAGCGCGCCCACGTGACGGGGAACAGCATCTCCTTCATGGTGCCGAAGCCCTGGCACAGGGTGGCGGCCAGCGTGTCCGGGTTGGGCGCGGCCGTCTCGAAGTACCACGACTCAAAGTCGAAGCGCGCGCTCCTCGCGCAGAGCACGCTGCCGGCGGAGCAGGCGACCTGCGAGACCACGTCGCGCAGCAGCTTGTCGTTGTACGCCTCGAGCGAGGGCCAGCGCGAGTCCCAGTCGATCTTCTCGTACGCGGGCTGCACCAGGTTGGCGACGAATTGCTGCAGGCGGAGGGGACGGCGTTTAGAAACGAGGAATTTAGGAGGGTAGTAGCCGAGAGGTACTAAACATTTTAAAGAGAAATCGAGATGAAAAAACAGAAAAATCAAGAAAAAAGAATTTAAAATAAAATCAAGAAATATCGGTACCTCCTATCAATATGCGCTTATAATTCTTTAGGCTAAACGTAATCGCTCATCACCTCGCGTTCTACACAGAACCGCTTACCTGCGCGGGCCCTACACAGAACCGCTCATCTGCTCGCGGCCGGGGCGCTGGTTAGGTTATGTTGTCCCTCGTATTTACTATAATATCACCCAATATCGGAGGCTTTTACGGGCTATAGTAGTTTAAATATGATGTTCCAGTACAGACAAGAGGGCATGTTACATTTTTTGTTTCTAAATTGAAGCTCAGCACCTAGGAACATCCATTGAAATCTGGGAATCACCTGCCCGTATTTCAGAGAGATGAGCGGTTCTGTGTAGGACCCGCGCAGATGAGCGGTTCTGTTTAGAGCCCTTAGTAATGAGCGGGTTTGTTTGGGCTAAAAAGAAATAAGCGCATATTAATAGGAGGTATCGATATCGAGAAAAGGTTGAGAAAAATAATCAGTGTTCGACTGAATATTTAGTGAAGCACCCCTTGATAGTGGCACGCGGCCGCGGGACACTCACGTCGAGCAGCGCGCGGGACTTGGAGTCGCCGCCGAGGATGGCGCGGAGCCGGAAGATGGCGTTGCGCGCGGCGATCCAGGGCAGCAGGTCCGTCTCGTAGGGCAGGGCGCTCTCCAGGACGGACAGCGGCACCCACGGCTCGAGCTGGCGCGCCATGGCCAGCGCCACGGCGTCGTCGATGAGGGCGGCGCGCTGCTCCGCGCTGGCGATGCTCAGCCGCTGCAGCCGGCCGTTCACGTAGATATAGGAGAGGAGGTCGTAGTTGACCCGGTAGAAGCCTGTGGGCGGGCACGCGAAGCGTGGGTTTAGGTTGGAGCTGGAGCTGGCGGGGTGCGGGGGGGAGCCCCCGCGCGGTAGGCAGTCCCGCAGTGCTCTGGTGCCGTGCGGCACGGCCTACCCTGCCGTCGTAAGGCGCCCGGTCAAGCAAGCGAGTGGCAGACGGCTTACCGGTCTTCTCGGCGTTCAGGAGGACGAGCTTGTTGTCGGCGCCGTCCACCAGGATCACCTTCTCGCTCTGGCTCTCGAGGAGGACGTCGCTGTAGGTGTCCGGCTTGGGCTGGCCCTCGATCCACAGGTTGTACGGGACGTTCCACGTGGCGTCGCCCTTGTAGTCCGGGGTGGGGTCGTGCGTCACGAAGCGTTTCTAAGGGCGGCAAAATCGAAATTCGATAATTGCGCGTGGCGGAGAAAAGCGCGGAGAAAAGATCCAATGAGAAGTTCACTAGTGAACGAAAGAACCGTGCGTACCTGTGTCAGAGTCGCGATGCCGTTCTCGCGGTCGCGTACGAATGTGACGACGGGGTAGCCCTGCTTGAGTGTCCACGAGTCGAACATTTCCTGGACGGTGACTCGCATCCGCTTCGACGTGCCGTCCGCAGCGTTCTGCAGGGCGGAGGCGAGTTTTTCCGGACTTCCCCAGCCGTAGGCGCTGAGAAAAGAAATCATGTTGCATTCACAGTCCGCCGGAAAATAGTTTTTAGCTTGCTTTCTGTGCCCTGATCTTACTTGGTGCGGATGTAATCGCTTAGCCCTGTCCTGTAGGCGCCCTCACCGACAAAGTGCATCATCATCCTCAAAAAGCTGCCGCCTGACAGAAAAAAAGAACCAGAGTATGAAGAGGCCCGTTTCAGTAGTGCCGCGCAACACATCTGCCTCGCCTGCCGGGAAACATACCCTTGGAGTACGTGATGGTGCCCATGTGGTCAGAGATCTCATCCGGGGATGCTACCGTGTAGTTCGTGAGGACGTCCGCCGATACGCGCGCGTCTACCTGCATGGCAGGCTCCACGTGCTCGTACAGGATGCGCTTGAACGCGGCGTACTTGTCGTCGTCAGCCTGAGTCATGGGAAATAATACAAATCAAAAATTAACTTTATTCTCATTATTTTGCGTTGATGGAAGCTGGGCGTGGGATAAGGATGGATAAATATGGTTACCCTGTCGAGCATGTACAACTCGAGGAAACTGGCCATCCCTTCCTTGAGCCAGGCGGCGCTCCACCAGTCGATGGTCACCAGGTCGCCGAACCAGAAGTGGGACAGTTCGTGCTGGATGACACTCGAGCACGACCAGGAGTGCTCCGACTTGGCCTTCGTGGGGTTGATGATGTAGTCCTCCCTTTTCGAGAAAGGCATCATTAATGCTAAAATGGCTTTGTATGTAAAGTTATACAGTAGCGAAGTTGAGGGGCGGTGCATTGGCGCATACCTGAATGTAACAAGTCCCCAATTCTCCATGGCACCGATCGGGAACGTCGGGATGGCCACTAAGTCGACCTTTGGCAGGGGCATCTTGAAGTTGGTGTAGTCTTCCATGGCCTTGATGGCCTCGGGTGCGATCTCGACGGCAGTCTTGGTGTCCTTGACGGCGTTCGGCCGCACCCAAATGTTGATGGCGCTGTTCCTCGTGGATACCTTGGACAGTTCGTGCACCATGAAGGCCACCAAGTACGTGGGCATGTCGGGCGTGGTGGCGAAGTCGTCCCAAACTCGGTTTCCTAGGGCAGCACTGCGGACAGACAGACGTTTGCCTTCGTTATCGCACTGGCACTATAGTTGAGGAGGGGGGGGGGAGTTTTACTAAGGAATTTGCCCTACTTACTCAGGGGTTGAGGTGCCGATCTTTGGCATGTTAGACAGAGCGGTCTGCGCCGGCAACCTGGCGACAGAGATGTCGAAGGTAGCTCGGAACCGAGGCTCGTCGAAGCAGGGGAACGCCTTGCGTGCGCTGGTCGCTTCGAAATGCGTCGTGGCCATGTACCTGGTAGCAAGCGGACATACAGTTGAGCGTGGGAATCCCGGTAAAGTAATCATTTTTAGGTTCATTTTAGCTACCATGAAAGAACTTACTTGGTCTCGTCGTTGATGACGTAGCTGCTGACGTAGAAACCGAAGTTGTCGGTGCGCAGCGGTGCGCTGAACTCCAAGTGCACAACGTACTGGCTTCCCTGTGTGAGGCTCTGGTCCAACTTTAACTTGAGGAAGCTCTTCTCTTCGTCGAAGCTAAGGTCGGTCACGGTGTACTGCTTGTTCGTGGCTACGTCGTACACTTCCACCGGTTGTAACGGGATGTCCAGATCCTTGGCGTGCATGACAATGTCGGCAGTGCTCTCCTTCGCCAAGATGGTGATGTCCGCCAAACCCTTGAACTCGAAATTATCGACTTCGAGGAAAGGCACCATCTGCAGCTTGTAGTTGAGGGGCTCCAGGGTGCTCGGCAGGCGCCACGCGATGGTCGGGTCGTCAGGTCGTGGGGGCTCGGTGGGGCCGATGCCCGGGGTCGGGACGACCGGACTTGGGCTCGGCTGTGGCACGGGGGTCTCTGACGGAGTCGGCGGCGGCGCGGGCTTCTCGCCCAACCTGGCGGCCAGGTAGTCCTTCAGGGTGGGGAGCGTGCTCGACGTCCACTCCACGTTGACGGCCACCAGGTCCACGGCGTCGCGCACGTTCGGAGCGTCGCTGATCCTCTGCAGCGTGCTGATCTGCAGCGAGACGGGGTGGTCACAGTCAGAAGTCGCACGCGCTGTTGTCACACTCGGGTGACGGGACGGGGCGCTACGCGACTACTCACCCACTGGTAGTGTCCTTCAGAGTACAGTCTCTGGGCGACGGTCATGAGGACATCCCCGGCCTTGCTCTGTCCTAGGCTGCAAGTGCCAAAAGGCAGTTTAGAGCGTCGTTAAACCAACTCGGTGTTTCTTTGAGCCCAACGACCCCCTACTGCGGCCCAACCAAATCGCTTACCTGGCAGCCATGAGGTCGTAGTTCTTCACCACATATTTCAAAGCCGCGTCGATACCACCCTCGCTGTTGTCCAGGATGGAGCGGAACAGGGGGAGCACTTCCTGGGGCTCGAAGCCCTGCATCGTGCCTCCAAGCTGCAGCAGTCTGTTACGAGAAAATCGGTGAAACTCTGTGCGCTTGAGGACACTCGGCGCACGTTTCACAGTTTAATCTTACTTACTCGTTAATGATGGTAGAGTTCTGGACGCAACCCAGCGCGTACACGATGGACATTCTGTGTGACCTCTCCGTCTCGGCCATCAGGGCCTCGAAGAGGTTGGTGTACTCCACGGTGCTGCCATGACTCAGGCCCTCGCAGAGCGAGGCGGCCAGCACGTTCGGATCCACGCTGGACCTGGGTGCAGGAAGACGTCGCTCGAGTAAACGGTCTCGGCGAGTCGATACGGCTAGGCCGGCTAGAGTGACAGCGCGCTTACTTGTCTTTCAGGTAGGCGTTGTACGACTCCAAGGCCCGGGTGCGGCAGTCGCTCAGCCTGGCGGAGCAGGCCAGCTTGGTGACGAGGTCGCGGGCGACTCTCCCGTCAGTGTTGCCTCGGAAGCTGTCCCAGCCAACGTTGGCAAACCCAATTTCCATCAGGAAATCGTGCAAGTACGTCTGCAAATTGACGGAATATTCATGCATGCTTTCTCATTTTCCGACTGCAGCGCGGCAGCTGTCGTGCAGTTGGCTGCTATCGCACCTGGAACAGGCGGTCTGCCTCCGGGTCGGCCTTGACGAGGGCGGCGTACGTGCGCAGGCCGCTGTAGGCGGCGGTGTAGGGCGCGGCGTTGTACTCCCCGGGCACGGACTGGTCCAGCAGGTACAGCGGCATCCACGGGTCCACGAGGCCGGCCTTGGCCAGGGCGAACGCGTCGTGGATGGTGGAGGCTCGGAACATGGGGTCGCGGACGGACCCGCCCGCGAACGCGCTGCCGATGCGGATCCAGTTGAGGAAGTCGTAGTTGGTGTGGAAGTAGCCTGCGCAGGAGACGTTTCCGTTATTGAACAGCAACACGCGGCCCGCCTGCCATCGGCCGCAGCCCGCGGCAAGCCCGCACCTTGGTCGCGCCAGTTGCCGAAGATGGTCCCGCCCAGGTTGCTGCCGCCCAGCTGGATGGTGGCCGACTGGCCGTCGTCACGCAGGAAGGCCGAGGCCTTCTCCGGCACCGAGTTGTAGTTGAAGTAGATGCTGATGGGCACGATCCACTGGCCGTCGCGCGCGCTCTCCTGCATCGGGCTCACGGCCAAATACTTGCTCTGCAAGCATAGTAACAACATAGCTCTATAAATTCAAACGTACACCAATTTTCTGTTTTTATATCTTGATTTTTTCTTGATTTTTTTTCTG
>NW_026267292.1:476354-478990 GCF_000697945.3 Frankliniella occidentalis | reverse complement strand
GGATTGTTCAAGTAGATCGTAAAGAACTGCTTGTCGTCGTTGCTAAACACTGGGTCTTTAGGTGACAGGTGAGATGTCTTAGTCGCGGTGTCGACGAGGCTGTCCACCTTGATGGTGAGGTCCTTGTGGGCGTGCAGGGTCATTTCGCTCATTTTGCCGGTGGCCGCGGCCACCTTGATCGTGATGTCGACCGTGCCGGTGTAGCGCATGTTGTTCTCCTCCAGGTACGGCACCATCTTGAGCTTGTAGTGGGTGGGGACGTAGTCCCCGGACAGGCGGTAGTCCCCGCCCGGGGGTGCGGCTTGCGCCGTGGCCACTGCCACTGCCAGGAGCAGCCCTGCTGCCAGGCAGCCATGGCCCCACCTGTGTGTGCATCAGAGTATTTTTTTTTAAAATCGTTATGGTAATTTTACTAAACTGTAACCATGCCCCACTAACCCTTCTCCGAAAAAAAAAAGAAAAGAAAAAAAAATTGGAAAAAAACAATCTTGCAACAAAACATGAATCCTGCAAAGGATTTTCTCTTTAACTTTTGTGCCTATCTGATTAATCCCAGAGTAGCCGCCCGGCTATCATGTAGGGATTACGTCCCATTGGCAGGAGATTAGCGGCCCCCCCGCGTGCCGCGCGCGGATCACCCCAGGCTTTATAACATCCAGGTAAGGCGGAGATAACGCCCCAATCGAGGCGCCCAGATTAACAACTGTCGCGACCTAATCGCCTCTCGGTGAGTCTGCAATTATTGTGAGACATCTGATCCGCACGCGCCACTGATAAATGTGGGACTTGCACGCACGCGCGATCATCAAACCCGCAAAATTCCCCAAAATTCTGCCCCGCAACGCCACATATTTTATTCCGCCGCCGGAGCACAGACACGCGCTCACAGTTCCGGGGTCACCACACACGATGAGCATATCGCACGAGCAAAGAGGGGGGGAAAAGTCGATGGCGCGCGCGCTCGGTTCAAAACAAAACCCGCGGAACGGTGAAAGCGCACGGCCGAACCGAACGGAGCTGGGGCGGTGTGGAGGAGGGTGGCCCGGCCGGTGGGCGCTACTGTACCTGACGTCCGGGAGCGCCATGTTGACGGCGAATCAGCCCGAAGACCAACCCTAACCGGCGCCGTCCGGGCACCGTCGGAGTATATGTAGACTCCGTCCGACCGGACAGCAGCCCCTCTCCCTCTCCCCACCCCCCTAATCAGCGCCTACGTCACGCCAAGGATCAGGCTACTCGCTGCTTGGACATTCCCTCACAAAAAACAGTTGGGTTATCTGTCAGGGGTCTAAGCCCGGCGGCGCGCATGCAGTGGCGGTGGCGGCGCCTCTGGGTGACAAGGCCACTGGGCCACCAGGACTACCGCCGTCACACCGGCACTGCACTTCACTTCAACTTCAACGAGGGTTATAACGACTGCTTGTTCATATCGAACTGGAGCCACACCCATTTCTCGAGTCACGCCGTCAGGCCGGGTCCGGCCTATCCCCTGCGGTAGGCTAGTGCCGTCCCGTCCGTGGGTTCGCAAATGCTGGCACCCCTTCTGCTCTCTGTTTAGCTCCAGGTGTGCACATTCATCGCTAGTCACCATCGCCTAGAAGCGGTATACTCCGAACGTAGGGCACAGTTGGGACGGTAATCCGGGCCCAGGCCAATGCTACCTGTACGGTGTGAGCAGTTAGGCTGCCCACGTGACAGCACACAACTACTGAGCGACGCACATTGTGCCACTCAGGTGGGTCACCGAGGGAGGGCGTCCCGGACCGCGACCTGGACTATACAAAATGCCCCCTTGTGAGTTGCAGGACAGCGAGCCGAGACGAACGGCCCATGGGATGTACCCAGAGAATGCGTCCGTCATTCTCCGTTACGAACATGCCAAGCTCAGCCGCCTCTGAAAGGTCTCATGGCGCCTGGTGGGTAGGCCACATCTTGCCTGCAGTGCTCGCGTGTACGGCGGGGTGGTCTACCCCGAGTCTCGCAGGCGGCGAGCGAGCCATTTGCCGAATGGAGCAAAAAAACGGACGTACTTTCAGCACGATCACCATAGGCTGCTGAGAGTTGCGCAGGGTGGGTGACACTGACTGTACCGCATGCATGTATGCGGGTGGGTTGCCTATTTTTCAGGGCCCTGAAGCAACAGCAGGCGTTCACGTCTCGCCTGATTTGACTACTTCCAGCAAGTTAGGCCCCAACATGGCACACAACAGAATAACATGAGATCAGCACCCCCTCACCCTATACCCCCTCCCCGCCCGTTCGCGAAAGCCGCATTTTCGCACCATTATGTAACCGGACTCGGTACTCGGCGCTGCTCGCCCAGGGTTCGCGTCGGCCAGCGGCCGCAACGCCGCGATGAGTCGAACCCTGGGGTTAGCGTCCTAAATCCTAACCGCGGTATCGGGGCTCTTCACATGGCTTTACTCGGGAACGTACCCTGTCAAGAATCCGATTTTTGACCATATGTTTTCTTGCGAGGGAGTGACAGGTTCAAAAGAAAACGCCCCAATTCAGATTTTAAGTTACTCCTTGATTCATTTTTATTTACATCAATAATTAGGTTTAGTAAACACATTATAAATGTACACAACAAAAATTAAGTCTTTCATTAATTTATTTTCATAAATACTATATTT
>NW_026267292.1:451078-476304 GCF_000697945.3 Frankliniella occidentalis | reverse complement strand
GTCACGACCGGCAGGCCGGGTTTGGCCGACCAGGAGTGGATGAGGTCGATGACGAAGATGTCCTCTGGCAGGGCGTTGTCCTCGTCGGCAGCCATCTGCAGGGCGTCCGCGTAGTCCTCGGGCGTGGCCGAGCCATAGGAGCTGATGGGGAGAGAGAGAGACCGGAGGTGAGTCACGCTAACATCTGAGAGCTAACATCTGCTTTCTGGATAAAACTTACTGAATGTTGAGGTAGTAATTAATCCCCTTTCTGAACGTCTCCTCGCCAAGCGCTCCCATTAGCATGTAATGAAGTCCGGCTCCTGAAATTTGCAAAAACGTTAGACAAAGAGAAACAGAGAGTTCCGACAAGGCTTAATAAAGCGTTCTCCTGTTGCCCACCTTTGTCGTAAGTGTAGAGGCCCATGTGTTCGGCTATCTCGTCCTGCGTCTCGACGTTGTCGTCGGTCAGAGGCGTGGTGTACTCCAGGGCGTCAGACGACATGCCGTCAAACACGTCGTCTATGCCGAGCCGCGAGAGAGGGTACCAGTCCTCAGAGTCGTCAGCCATCACCTGCAAGCCGATTCAACGCTCAAAAATGTGCTACTGTTGTTGTTTTGGGGGACATAAAACGAAAGTTACTGGGACCGGAATGTACAAGCCTTTCGGCTTCTACCCGAGCGCCTGCGATGCGTTGGGTAGGCCAGCCCGCCAAGCACCCGTGTAGAGTTGGCGGCCCGCCTTGCGTCCCGCGCGCACGTTCAAACGTACGCCGCTGGGCGACAAACGTCAACCGGCGTCGCCTGCTCACTGGGGGCTCTACACAAAAGTACCTTTTCGAGGATGAAGTACTGCAAGAACTCGGCCATTCCTTCCTTGAGCCAGCCCGAGCTCCACCAGTCCAGCGTGACGTAGTCCCCGAACCACAAGTGAGTCAACTCGTGAGCGATGATTTCGGCCACAAAGATCTTGTACTCCTTTGTCGCGTATCCCTCGGTGTAGAGTAGACGATTCTCCCTAAAATTTACGGTCAGTTGTTAAAGCCCATCATATTCCTCGACATGTGTAGAACGACACTGAGCAATTATTTCAGACGGGCAAATGAATACCTGAAGGTGCAGAGGCCCCAGTTCTCCATCGCCCCAAAGTAAAAGTCTGGGATGCCCACAAGATCGAGTTTCCTCATGGCGTAGGGAACGGCGGTGAACTTCTCGAGCTCGGAGAGGATCTTCGGGGTGATCTCGGCGGCGAAGGAGGCCTGTGGGACGGCCTCGGGCCGCACGTACAGGTTGATCCTGGGGTCGCTGGTGGGGACCTTCTGCAGCTCAGACACGATGAAGGCAACGAGGTAAGTCGGCATCAGCGGCGTTGTGTAGAAGGTGTCCCAAACACGATTGCCAACATTAGCACTGTTATAAAAAGGAAATTTGAAAAAATTAGTAATAGGCACGATTATAAAATTAACAGTTTGGCCATAAACGTCCACAAATACCGACTCTGGTTCTGATGTGGACTTGACTGGCGCATTTGAGAGAGCGATCTGAGACGGCTGCCGAGCGATACTGATGTCAAACGTGGCTCGGTATTTCGGCTCGTCGAAGCAAGGGAAGGCCTTACGGGCGTACGTCTGCTCGAACTGGGTCGTCGCTATGTACCTGGCGGAACAGAAATCCATGAAATTCGCCTTCCTTTGAGAATAAGTACGAAATTAAAGGCTGTCGGTCTTACTTCCACTTGACGCCCTCTGGGTAGTCGCTGAGGTAGAAGCCCAGTTTGTCCTTCAGCAGAGGCGCGGAGAACTGCATGCTAATCGATATTTCGGTATCGGCTTTGACAACTTCGTCAAGGGAAATGGTGAACATTTCCGATAGCTGGTTGAAGGACGTGCCCTTGATTGCCAGGGGCTTGTTCGCGACGAGGTCCGTGACGGAGAGGACCACTACGTGGAGGTGCTTGTGGCTGTGCAGCACCACTTCCTGCACGTCGGCTTTGGTCTTCGCCGTGATGACGACGCTGCCGTCAAAGTTGAAGTTGCCCTGTTCCAGGTAAGGGGTGATCTTGAGGTTGTAGTTCTCGGGCACCACCGTGCCGGGCAGGCGGTAGGACGTAGGCTCCAGGGTCGGCGTCGGGGCGGGCTTTCTGTTGGCGTACACGGCAAGGTAGTCCTTCACCTGCGACAGCTCGTTCTGCGCGAACTTGAGCGCGTTTGCCGCCGATCGCTCGGCTACGGTCGTCTGTATGGAAGGGTTCAGGTCTGCGAACGCGGCGATCTGGTGGACAGAGATTGACTAAACAATTAAGCCAGCAGGAGCTTTGGGGGGGGGGGGGTGCACGGCAGCGCTGCACTCACCACAGTGTACTGCTGCTCGGTGTACACTCGCTCGGACACCAGCTGCAGAAGCTCGAGGGCCTTGTCCTTGCCCACGCTAAACACAAGACGAGGTGGTTAAAGGCCGCGCACTCGAGCCGGGCGACACGACGGGCGCTACGGCCCAACTATTACTATTACCTAATGCTCAGCATGTTGAACATGACGTTGTCCGCAACGAAGATGATAGCCTCGTCCACTCCGCCGTGCGTGACCAGGGACTCGAAGAAGGGCGTGATCTCATTGGACTTGAAGACGGAGTCCTCGACGATGTTCAGGAGCAGCCTGGCGCAAAGGAGAGCAAAGAACGGGTTAGAGGCCCGGCGCGGTCAAACAACTGACGACGCGGAGGACCGGCGGACTCACCCAATCCGCACGTCCTTGTCCGTGGCGCAGCCCATGGCGTAGGCGATCGACACGCGCTGGTCGTAGTCGTCGTTGCTTCGCATCGCCTCGAGGAGATGTGAGAAGTCGTTGGCGCCGGCATACGCCAGGCACAGCCTTGCGCCTAGGATCTCCTGATGGGTGGTTGACAAGTAGCTGCGCCAATCAAGAAAAAAAAATGTTTTGAATAAACGGCGATAGATTGGGGATGCTGGAACTGAAATGGGTATTTCGACGTCTGCTCGAACTCAATCCGACACTGACCCCTGGACCTCCGCCATGCTGTCCGCTGTGGCGTACGTGACGCAGAGCTCCTCGCCCGCGTCGCAGGCCAGGCGGCTCACGATCTGCCGCACCTCGTTCTTCTGCACCGACTCCTCCCAGCCCCAGAAGTTGTACCAGTCCACGGCGCCGAGCGTCTCCGCCGTCAGGTCGCGCACGAACGTCTGCACAGGCACAAGCTCACATCGTCAAGGTCGTGTTTCTCTACGCGCACGTGGCCCCGAGACGAGAAGTATCAAGGGTACACCAATTTTTCAGTTTTTAAAAGAATCTTGAATTGCCCCGCTTCCTTTCCCTGTTTTTTTCCTGATTGCGTTCTTAAACAACTTTGGTTTTTATTCTGCTTTTCATTGAGGGTGTACTCTCATTTTATTTTCATCTGTTTTTTGTGAATGGAGTACTTCTCGACCGGGGGCCTTTGGGCCCTTTGGCCTTTGGGATTTTGGCCTTTGGGCGGGTCACGGCGCTACTCACGTTGAAGTCCTCGGTGGCCTGCGGGTCGCTGCTGAGCGCGCCGCGCAGGAAGCTCAGCCCCTTGCTCAGGGCGCCCCACACGGGCAGGCTGTCGTCGCCGGGGACGCCGTTCTCCAGGACGTACAGGACGATCCAGGGGTCCAGCTTTCGCGCGCGCAGCAGCGTGAGCGCGTCGTCGAGCAGGACGCCGCGCTGCGTGCCGCTCTGGATGAGCCCGCTCTTGAGGGCCTGGCCGATGAACCGCCACGACGTGAGGTCGTAGTTGACGCGGTAGAAGCCTGGAACGGGGAGCGGTAAAAGTGTCATTCCACCAAACATGGAACTGTAACGCAGAAATAATTTATAGAAAGTATTTTTTTTTAAGCCCTAACCTTCCTGTTCCGTGTTGCAGATGACGTAGGTCATGCCGTTTTCTGAGCTGAACTTGACGCCCATCTCCTCTTGGTCAGTGAGCAGGAACTGGTCGAACGGGAGGCCGCCCTGGGACTGCGAGTACAGCTGCTTGCAGTTGAACGGCACGATCCAGTGCTCCTCCGCCGCCTTCGCGTCGCTAGGCTCGTAGGCGAGGAAGCGCGACTGTATGGAGAGCAAACGGAAATTAGCTTCGGTTTATGCCACGACCTCTACACAGGACACACCCGAGGGGTACTTCACTATAAATTCATGCGCACACCGGTTTTTCTTTGGTTTTTTTTTCTGAATTTTCTCTGATTTTTTCTGTTTTCTTAATCTTTTTCCTTGATTTTTTTCTTGGGTTTTCCTGATTTTCTTTTGAGAGTGTACACTGCTTTTATTTTCTTGAGTGAAGTACTCCTCGCACCCAGACAGTTAAAGCTGTCGCACACCTGCTTGACGGTGAGGTACGAGTCGTGGATGTTGCGCTCCACCGACAGCAAGGGGTACCCCTTCTTGAGCGTCCACGAGTCCATGATGTCCTTGATGCTGACGGGGAGGCTGATCATGGCCTCGTCGGCCGCCTCCTGGAAGGCCGCCGCCAGGTCGTCCGGGCCAGCCGTCGAGTAGGCGCTGCAGAAAACAAAGGGGCCGTTTGAGATAGGCACATGTGTTGCCGCAAGAGATTACTGCCAAGTATATTTGCATGAAAAATCTACCGACTTGATAAATTTTTGTTTTCACTTTTCATCCAAATAAAATAATAACCGAAAATAACAGTGCAACGCCGGGCGTGCGCAATGACGCCCGGCACGGCATTTGACTTACTGCGCGCGCAGGTACTTCCGCAGCCCGTTCCACATGGTGCTCTCGCCGAGGATCGCCCGGATCATCCTGAGGAAGCCGGCGCCCTTGTTGTAGGTGGTCTCGCCCGCGTGCTCCTCGATCTCCTGCGGGCTGCCCACCGTGTGGTTCGTGATGGGGCCGGACGTCTCTAGGGCGTCGTCCATGAGGCCCTGCTCGATGCGGTCCACGCTCTGGCGGGACACGGCGTCGTACTCGTAGTCGGTGGCCTGGTCCAGCACCCACGCCTCCATGAAGGCGGCCATGCCCTCCTGCTGCCACAGCGAGCTCCACCAGTTGTTGGTGACCAGGTCTCCGAACCACAGGTGCGAGAACTCGTGCGTGATGTCGCGCGCGCAGTTGAAGCGGCGGTGCGCGAGCGCGCCCTTGGGCGTGCGCAGCACCGTGTCCTTGAAGGTGATGAGCCCCCAGTTCTCCATGGCGCCCGGGGCGAAGTCTGGGATCGCGGCCAGGTCCAGCTTGGCCAGAGGGTACGGGATGCCCGTCAGGTCCTCCAGCTTCCTCAGGACCTTGGGGGCGAGGGCCTTGGCGAGGTTCACGTCGTCCTGCGCGCCGTCGCGCACCCAGATGCTGATCTTGGGGTTCGCGTCCTGCACCGGCACCTCCTGGAGTTCGGAGACCAGCAGCGCGACCAGGTAGGTGGGCATGCGCGGCGACTCGCCGAAGATCGTCGTGGAGCGTGGTGCCCTGCAGAGCAACCGGAACAAAGGCAAATGCCACACGTGAATAGGTTTGTAAACTACATACCAGGTGGCTGCATGATTAACCCCGCTCACTTCTGTAGTTAGGCTGTACCGCACGCACGTGCGCGGGTGGGCTTGCCTATCGCTCCTGTCCACGGCGCCTTACGAGCTGAGCGGGTAGGCAACCCGTCCGCAATCGCGCGTGCGGTACAGCATAACTAAAGCCACCTGGTACAACGTTTCGTCAGCAAATGTTCGCGAGTACAAGAGGAGTACAAATATAACACAGGTCAGTGCGAGGTCAGTTTCTCACCCAATTTTCTTGGTGGTGCTCGTGACGGCCATGTTGGACAGGGCGCCGAAGGTGCTGTCGTGTGTGATGCTGATCTTGAACGTGGCGCGGTACTTGGGCTCGTCCCAACAGGGGAACGCCTTGCGCGCGCTCGTCTGCTCGAACTGCGTCACGGCCAGGAACCTGCGACAGGCGGGCGATATAAAGACAGAGTCCAGAGCATCGAGGAATATCGGAGCAGTGACGGTGAAGGGGGAGAAGACACACTCACTTGGTGACTGTGTTCACCGTGTAGGACGAGAGATATAGGCCAGCCAGGTCCTTCTTGAGGGGGCCGCTGAACACGAGGGTCACGGTGTAACTGGAGCCCTCCTTGAGGTCCTCGCTCAGCATGATGTTGAAGAACTCCTTCTCCTCGGTGTAGGTGGGATCGCCGCTGAGCAGCACGGGTGTATTATCGTCGCTTTTGACCACCGCTATTTTGTCGTTGTCGATCGTGAGCGACTCGTGCTTGTGCAAGACGATTTTCGCCGTGCTCGTTATGACCTTGAAGTTGATGACCACCTTGCCGCTGAATTTGAAATCCTCGGGATAGACGTCGGGGTCGTCGCCAAACTGGGTGTCGATGTCCAGCACGTAGGTTTCGGGCTCCAGGTCATCGGGCAGCAGCCACTCGCTGGTGACCTTGGGCGGCTCGGTGGGCCGTGGCTCGGCCGTCGGCGGCGCGACGGTGGGGACCTTGGAGTTGTCCGGGGTGAGCATCGGGGGCCTTGGCGGGATGACGCCCGCCTGCGCGCTGACCCACTGCTTCATCTCGCGCAAGTTCTCAGTCACCCAGTTGAGCGTGGATTTGGCAACGCCTGCAATGTCCTTCACGTTGTCATTCTTCGGATCGCTGCTGGCGATGGTGTTGATCTGAAGCATAGGGGAAAGGGGTTCAGAGCTATAGCATGGCTATACAACTTGCTTTCTGCACACGCACAACGTATAGGACAGTAGCGCTGTCGCGGGTCATTGCCACTACCTTGTCCAGCTGCGCCTGATTGTAAATCCTCTTTGCAATCTCCAGAAGAATGGACTCGCGGCTGAAGGGGGAACAATAAAATAGCATTAGTAAGAACCATCCTGAGGCCAAGGGGGGGACTAACGTCGTAACCAATATACTAACTCGGCCACGATGTTGTCGTAGTTAGCGGCGACGAAGGTGAGGACGGTGTCGCAGCCGTCGGCGCCGTGGTCCATGATGGACTTCAGGATGGCCAGCACCTCGCTGGAGCTCAACCCGCTGTCCGCCTTTGTCGTGTAGCCGAGCAGTCTGGAGGGCACGGCATTAAAGCGTAGTTTAAAAAAATAAAAATATATATTAGGGACTGCGGAGGGTTGAAGAGAAAAGAGTTTTAAATCTATCACTTCAGAGGGGGCGATTGTCGCCTGCGCCCTTGTGAGGTCAAGGGTCAAGCGGCAAGGGCGGTAGCGGGCTCACGTTTGGACGATGTCGCTCTGCTTGGTGCAGCCCGCGGCGCGCAGGTAAGACGCCTTGGTGGTCACGTCCTCGGTGTTCACCGCGAGATCCACGAGCTCCGTCGCGTAGGCGGGGTACATAGTCTTGACTCCCATGCACAGGGTCGCGGTGAGCACGTTGGGGTCAAAGCTGGAAAAAGATGTTTGCATTGTTAAAAGAGAATCCCACGTGATGACGTGTGTGTATTAAAATAGTTACGCATTTTCTTTAAATGGACAACTTGTCCAGAGAAGCGGAGCGTGACGTGAAAACACAACAACGCACGAGCCCCACACGAAGAACACTTTACGGACAGAAAGGTAGTATTTGACATTGTTTCGATTAAAGTGCAGCCTTTATAAACATCTATGGGTTTCGATAGCACATAATTACAGAAAAGAACTGAAACCGCGATTTAAAAGCATTTTTATTGTAGGTTATGGTGCTTTGTTTCGTTTTCCACTAAGCTCCGCCACTCACGTCAGGGCAAGTTACCCATTATTTCGTGTCATTTTTGTCCCTAGCGTCCTTTGATGTGCGAGGTGCGAGGCTCGACACTTACGTGTTGTCGTCGTTGTCGTCGTTGTACTGGTAGGCGAAGGTCCGGAGAGCTTGTCTCCTGCACTCGGCCAGGCCGGCGCCGCAGGCCAGCTGCGTGATGATGTCGCGCACGACGGAGCGCTGGTAGCTGTCGGCCTCGGTGTCGTCGTCGCTCGTCCAGCCGATGGACTCAAAGGCCGGTCTCAGGATGGCGGAGAGGTAGGTCTGGGACGAGGACGGAGTCAAAGTGTCACGGGGTTGTTTCACCGAGAGAAATACCGTGGTTTGACGTAACCTAACCTAACGTACCTGGAGGTAAGTGGTGAGCTCCGGGTCGCCGCGCGCGAGGGCGTTGTAGCCGTTGATGACCTTGGCCGCGGTGATCCAGGGCGCCATGTCCCTCTCCCCGCTCCTGGAGGTGTCGCCCAGGGTGCTCTGCAGGTGCCACAGCACGATCCACGTGTCCACGAGGCCGGCGCGGTTCAGCGCGTACAGGTCGTCGATGAGGGTGGCGCGGGAGGCCGCGTCGAGGCGCGAGGCGCCCTTGGCGAGGTTCATCCAGTTGCGGATGTCGTAGTTGACACGGTAGAAGCCTGGTAAATGACAGTGTGCACGCGTTATTTTATTTGCTGCGACTATCACATGGCACTCTGGGTTTCTCTGTTACCCCCTGCATGGGGTGCAGTGGAAACTCCAGCCACTTGGAGTGTGTCTGAGTGTAACTTACCGGCCTGTTCCTTGTTGATGTACAGATAGTTGTTTGGTAGCAGGGACGACGGCAAGTCCATGGTCTTCTCATCGTCTGACTCCTGCAGCACGTTGGTGAACTCAGACTCGTCATCGTAAACACTGTTGAATGAGATGGGGATCACCCATTTGCTGTCGAGTGCTGCAGGATCAGACGGCTCGTGCGCAAGGAATCTTTTCTGAAGAAAGGAAAAAAACGGGCAAATGGTATCTGGGGCAGTTTTTTCTTTCTTTTTTTTTTTTGTTTGTTAAAACTTTAGACATGTAGCATCAGTCTACAAATATAACTTTACAAACCTGGGAAACCACAGCCTGCGGTTTCGCGCTCTCGTAGTCTCTGAGGACAGTGAGCACAGGGTATCCGGGCTTCAGTGCCCACGAGTCTATGACAGCCTTGATGGTGATTGAGTCCTTGAGGGGCCACGGTTTCTCGTCCGCGCTCTCCTGCAGGGCTGCCGCGAAGTCATCCGGAGTGGTCGACTTGTACTTGCTGAGAAACACGGTTGAGAATCTCACTTTATTACCATCATTCTGTCGGGACATCAAACGCCGTTCCGGGACCGGGACTCACTTTGTGCTGAGGTAGTTTTGCAGGCCATTCCTGTACACCGTGGTCCCGAGAATGTTGAGCAGCATGTAGTGGATGTTGCTGCCCTTCGAGTAGGTGATGACGCCGAAGTGGTCTTCAATCTGGTCCGGCGTTTGGATGTCGTCCTTTGTCAGTGGAGGGGAGTGCTCCAGGGAGTCCGCGTCCAGGGCCGACTGCACCCGGCTGGTGCCAAGGCGCGACATGGCCTGGTACGCGTCGCCTGTGGCCTGTAGACAAGACACGGGGATGAAAATCGAGCGTGGTACTTCCGGTACTTCACTTCAAATTCAAGCGTACACCGATTTTTATGCTTTTTCTTGATTGAGTTGTTTTCTGAATTTTTCTGAACTTATCTGATTTTTTCCTGTTTTTCTAAGTTTGTTTTAAATTAATTTTTAATTGACTTTTTCTGATTTTTCTTATTTTTTCGGTGGGTGTACACTGATTATTTTGAGTGAAGTAGGTACCTCTCCATTAGAACAACCCCCCTCCCCCACCCCCATGAACCTGGAGCGCCAGATCAACGGCGTCAGCACCTACCCCGTCCAGGGCGTACGACTCCATGAAGGCCGCCATGCCCTCCTGCTGCCAGATGGTGTTCCACCACTGCAGCGTGACGTAGTCGCCGAACCACAGGTGGGCGAACTCGTGGGTGATGACGCGGAGGGACTCGGCCAGGCGGTCGGCGGCCGAGAGTTCGGACACGAGGAGCATGTCCTCCCTGGGGATCACGGCGACATGAGTTTAAGGCGATAACGATGTGTGTGTGTGTACTTGGCTAGGTGGAGGGAGGGGGGCTTACTTGAATGTGATAAGTCCCCAGTTCTCCATGGCGCCGGCAGGGAAGTCCGGGATGGCGACCAAGTCGAGCTTCGGTAGCGGGTAGGCGACGCCCATGAAGTTCTCCAGGAACCTCAGGAGCTTGGGCACCACGGTGCGGGCCTCGGTCACGCCGTTCTCGGCTCCCTCGCGGACGTAGATGTTGATCTTGTCACTGGTCGTGTTCACCTTCTTCAGCTTGGACACGACGAAGGCCACGAGGTAGGTCGGCATCTCGGGGGTCCGCTTGAACGTCACCCACCGGCGGTTGCCGATCGTTGGGCTGGTGAGGGCGGAGCAAAGGCGTGTGAGACGCGGGCCGTCGCTTGACCTGGAGGCTGGCCTGGATCTGGAGCCTGACCTGGAGCCTGGCGGTGGCCGGGGTGCGTACTCACTCGTATTTGGAGGGCTCACCCACGGGGGGCATGTTGGACAGCGCGATCTCGTCGTCTAGCTTGGCCACCGCAATGTCGAAGGTTGCGCGGTACAACGGCTCGTCGAAGCAGGGGAAGGCCTTGCGCGCGCTCGTCGCCTCGAAGTGCGTCGTCGCCATGTACCTGAGGAGTAGACGGCGGAGTTCGCAGGTTTGAAACACGAAATCCACGACAGTATGCGCGTTCTCTTTCTTTACTTACTCGGTCGTCCCGTTAACTTTGTACGAGCTGACATAGAAGCCGTAGTTGTCCATTTTTAGCGGACTCGAAAACGACATCGACAAGAGATACTCGTCGCCCATCTTGGCTGGATTGTTCAAGTAGATCGTAAAGAACTGCTTGTCGTCGTTGCTAAACACTGGGTCTTTAGGTGACAGGTGAGATGTCTTAGTCGCGGTGTCGACGAGGCTGTCCACCTTGATGGCGAGGTCCTTGTGGGCGTGCAGGGTCATTTCGCTCATTTTGCCGGTGGCCGCGGCCACCTTGATCGTGATGTCGACCGTGCCGGTGTAGCGCATGTTGTTCTCCTCCAGGTACGGCACCATCTTGAGCTTGTAGTGGGTGGGGACGTAGTCCCCGGACAGGCGGTAGTCCCCGCCCGGGGGTGCGGCTTGCGCCGTGGCCACTGCCACTGCCAGGAGCAGCCCTGCTGCCAGGCAGCCATGGCCCCACCTGTGTGTGCATCAGAGTATTTTTTTTTAAAATCGTTATGGTAATTTTACTAAACTGTAACCATGCCCCACTAACCCTTCTCCGAAAAAAAAAAGAAAAGAAAAAAAAATTGGAAAAAAACAATCTTGCAACAAAACATGAATCCTGCAAAGGATTTTCTCTTAACTTTTGTGCCTATCTGATTAATCCCAGAGTAGCCGCCCGGCTATCATGTAGGGATTACGTCCCATTGGCAGGAGATTAGCGGCCCCCCCGCGTGCCGCGCGCGGATCACCCCAGGCTTTATAACATCCAGGTAAGGCGGAGATAACGCCCCAATCGAGGCGCCCAGATTAACAACTGTCGCGACCTAATCGCCTCTCGGTGAGTCTGCAATTATTGTGAGACATCTGATCCGCACGCGCCACTGATAAATGTGGGACTTGCACGCACGCGCGATCATCAAACCCGCAAAATTCCCCAAAATTCTGCCCCGCAACGCCACATATTTTATTCCGCCGCCGGAGCACAGACACGCGCTCACAGTTCCGGGGTCACCACACACGATGAGCATATCGCACGAGCAAAGAGGGGGGGAAAAGTCGATGGCGCGCGCGCTCGGTTCAAAACAAAACCCGCGGAACGGTGAAAGCGCACGGCCGAACCGAACGGAGCTGGGGCGGTGTGGAGGAGGGTGGCCCGGCCGGTGGGCGCTACTGTACCTGACGTCCGGGAGCGCCATGTTGACGGCGAATCAGCCCGAAGACCAACCCTAACCGGCGCCGTCCGGGCACCGTCGGAGTATATGTAGACTCCGTCCGACCGGACAGCAGCCCCTCTCCCTCTCCCCACCCCCCTAATCAGCGCCTACGTCACGCCAAGGATCAGGCTACTCGCTGCTTGGACATTCCCTCACAAAAAACAGTTGGGTTATCTGTCAGGGGTCTAAGCCCGGCGGCGCGCATGCAGTGGCGGTGGCGGCGCCTCTGGGTGACAAGGCCACTGGGCCACCAGGACTACCGCCGTCACACCGGCACTGCACTTCACTTCAACTTCAACGAGGGTTATAACGACTGCTTGTTCATAGCGAACTGGAGCCACACCCATTTCTCGAGTCACGCTGTCAGGCCGGGTCCGGCCCATCCCCTGCGGTAGGCTAGTGCCGTCCTGTCCGTGGGTTCGCAAATGCTTGGCACCCCTTCTGCTCTCTGTTTAGCTCCAGGTGTGCACATTCATCGCTAGTCACCATCGCCTAGAAGCGGTATACTCCGAACGTAGGGCACAGTTGGGACGGTAATCCGAGCCCAGGCCAATGCTATACCTGTACGGTGTGAGCAGTTAGGCTGCCCACGTGACCGCACACAACTACTGAGCGACGCACATTGTGCCACTCAGGTGGGTCACCGAGGGAGGGCGTCCCGGACCGCGACCTGGACTATACAAAATGCCCCCTTGTGAGTTGCAGGACAGCGAGCCGAGACGAACGGCCCATGGGATGTACCCAGAGAATGCGTCCGTCATTCTCCGTTACGAACATGCCAAGCTCAGCCGCCTCTGAAAGGTCTCATGGCGCCTGGTGGGTAGGCCACATCTTGCCTGCAGTGCTCGCGTGTACGGCGGGGTGGTCTACCCCGAGTCTCGCAGGCGGCGAGCGAGCCATTTGCCGAATGGAGCAAAAAAACGGACGTACTTTCAGCACGATCACCATAGGCTGCTGAGAGTTGCGCAGGGTGGGTGACACTGACTGTACCGCATGCATGTATGCGGGTGGGTTGCCTATTTTTCAGGGCCCTGAAGCAACAGCAGGCGTTCACGTCTCGCCTGATTTGACTACTTCCAGCAAGTTAGGCCCCAACATGGCACACAACAGAATAACATGAGATCAGCACCCCCTCACCCTATACCCCCTCCCCGCCCGTTCGCGAAAGCCGCATTTTCGCACCATTATGTAACCGGACTCGGTACTCGGCGCTGCTCGCCCAGGGTTCGCGTCGGCCAGCGGCCGCAACGCCGCGATGAGTCGAACCCTGGGGTTAGCGTCCTAAATCCTAACCGCGGTATCGGGGCTCTTCACATGGCTTTACTCGGGAACGTACCCTGTCAAGAATCCGATTTTTGACCATATGTTTTCTTGCGAGGGAGTGACAGGTTCAAAAGAAAACGCCCCAATTCAGATTTTAAGTTACTCCTTGATTCATTTTTATTTACATCAATAATTAGGTTTAGTAAACACATTATAAATGTACACAACAAAAATTAAGTCTTTCATTAATTTATTTTCATAAATACTATATTTATCTCTATGAAATGATCATGAGTACACGAGTACATAAATACAGATTGTGTGAAGCTGAGGAATTTTAACCATGATAAAAGTACTAGAAAATATTTGATTACAGGCCTAGAAAGTGAATAAATTGAATTTTTTAGACTGTACAATGATTGACATTAGCTCTTTCGCATTAATGCTCTTACAGTAAGGCAAAAATACCAGAGTTAAAAGAGGAAGAAATTGTAGTTGCACTCAGTTAAATAAATAAACCTAGTAATCACAAGTACCCTTCGAGGTCTTGTGGTGAGAGTGAGAACAGAACTCCATGCAGTAATTATGGCGGTTAAGATTGGCACTAGGTAAGTATGAGGTGCTTTTCTCACTGCTCCCCAAAAGACAACTCATTACAATTAATGAGGGCAACAAAGGACACATAAAACTATGATGAATGCTCTTGTAAAAACACAAATAATTCAGATCATCACCTTCTCAAAATAATAATTGAACAGCTGTTTCCACATTTGTATTTTAGTGAGGTAAAAATTATTGTGAGGAACTTGTAAGTACAAACAACCTTAACTTAAATAATTTCATCTTTTTCAACTAATTAAACTA
The DNA here is from genome assembly GCF_000697945.3 of Frankliniella occidentalis. Lineage (NCBI taxonomy): Eukaryota > Metazoa > Arthropoda > Insecta > Thysanoptera > Thripidae > Frankliniella > Frankliniella occidentalis. The sequence goes on along the minus strand of NW_026267292.1, from coordinate 462,416 downwards.
AGTATGTAACAAGACAACTTTCATCATTGTTATTAAATAAGCAACAAATTATTCACAGTTTGTTAATCTGAAACAAAGACTTTAACGGAAAAAACTTTATTTTGTTTGCTAAAAAAAATAACTCAAAATACTTCGACACTGCCATTAAAATTCATTTATTTTTATTAATCAGAAGGCAGTGAGTCCTTAAACATATTTCTTTTGAATCAAATTTGATACAACAAAGTATAGAGACTAGTATCTTTCACACTAACACAGACTTTCACCATTTCAGAAATTTTTGTATTGGTTGGAAAATACTATATTTTCTTGAAGTAAACAGACCTTAGGGACACATCACACTAAGCACTCATTGATAACATAAATGAACAAGTGCTAGAATACATGACAAATCTTTGTACAAACACCCCTTAAACTTGAAAATGGCCTTTGAGATCCAATAAGCACAGCAATCTAATATAGTTTCATTTGTAGGGAAGTGATACATCACACACAAACTCCTGTCAAAAACCATGTAGCTCAAAGTACACACCAGTACTCCAACCTTCTTTAATCACCAAAGATTACACTAGGTGGCAGCATTTGACCTGCTCTTGAGGCCTTGTCTTGAGGAAAACTGTTCAGTCTTCAAGAAAATAATAAATGTCCAACATTCTAGCAGGCAGTCCAAAAATCTATGCAGCTTGGATATTTGTAGTTTAGAATCTTTAAATTGTGCAATTATATTTCAGGACAGTGTTTTGAGTCCAAAACACACATGACTAATTACATTCTTTGGGTCACATTTTGAGCTTTGCCTTTCAACCTAAAACAGTGGTACATGTTTAGAATCAGTGCTCTTTTTAACGGACACATAAAAATTAGATATTGGATTATTGCTTTAAACTTCAATTCACATTTGAGATATTCTAATGAAGAGATGACAAAAGAATTTCTCTTTAATTGAGATTCAGCTGCCAAGGAAAGGTATCTCCTTAAATATTTGAATACTGTATCCTTTATAAGTTAAGTGATGTTTTAAACATGTCATTTGTATAATAGAGGCCTAGAACATAGAATGATAACATATTGAAGCGGATGTTTTTTTTTAACAATTGTAGACAAGAAGTCAATATGGTTAGTGAAGAGAGTACAGTTTAGTAAATGCTACTAGTTTTGTGCCATTCGGTATGCGGAACACTTTGAAATGTACACAGATGGCACAACAACTTGCTAAAGAGCACCATAGTTATTATTTTTACAGATCACAGAGTCATACATTCAAGCACTCATTTTAATACATTCATATGTAAAATCATCTTTAAAAATGTACATCACATTTATACCTTCAACATAACTTACACACTCATATTTACACACACACACACGCGCACACACTTTCTCAGTCACTCACTCACACATAAACATAATTGTTTCTTTCATATAAATTATTAGTTGACTAATTATTGACGTTACCGGTGGTCCTGCACCAGTCAGTTCATAAATACCAAAGAGACCAATTGAATCAGGCCACTTTAGTTGAGGCAAATCCAACCAACAACTTGTTGAGATGAACATTACCACTTTAAAGAGAATCACCCCGATTGTTTTAATTTTGAGTCATGGGGTAAAGGTACAATTAGAACCTCTGTCACAAAGCTTCATCTCCAGACTGGTAATGACCATTTCGATTCAGAGGTTCCTTTTCAGGAGCATTGCTTGGACGGTTACGTTTGAAGAATCCACACTGAAAATCAGAAAAAAAAAACTTGTCAAAATCTCTTTAAAAATTGTTGGCTCATATTAAAATGTTGTCACATAAAAATACTTAGACATTTTAGATGCGAAAAATCACTTACCTTCCACAGTAAGAAAATTAATAATAATAGAATGAGAGTTCCGGCAAACGCTGAGAGGACCACAACCCATAGTGGAACAATATCTGGTTTGACTGCTAGATCTGATGGAATGACTTGGGTGAAAACTTCATGTTGATGTCTTTCAGTATTGTCTACCCGTTGAATGGTAGGAAGTTTAGTGATGCGGGAAGATAACATAGATGATAATCTTAACTCCTCAGTGGATGAAATCTGTCAAAAAAAGGACAAAATTCATATGTACTTTACATTTCAAGAGGCATGTGTAACTGAAGAAACAATTTGTGATGATATACCTTCTTTATGGTGGACACAACGAGACGGGATCGAATGGCAACATAAGCCTCTTGATCTCTTAGGAGCGGGCCAACGCTGCACCGCAGGCGTACGCACTTGACTGGGTTACATTCTGGCACGTCATAATCGAATCGAGAATTATCGTCGTCATCTGAATAACCGTCAGTATCTCGCCGAATTCTCTGATAGAGTTTAAATCTGTAACATTACGGGGGAAAAAAAAATAATTAAGTAAAGTTCATAATAAAAATAACGCCACCAAGCATACTGCACAATAGACCTGCCCTTACCGGTTCTGAACGTCGGATGTCTTCCCGTCCACTAGGCCGTTGCCCTCGTCCGCGTGGCTTGAGTGCTGGTAGTTGCCGCTGTAGTACTTGGCGTCCTCCCGCCGCTGGTACTCCTCGTCCTTGGTGAGGGCCGCGCCCGCGGCGTGGTGCGACGACGACGATGACGACGAGGCCGAGGACCACTCGCTGCGGCCGGCGGACCCGGCTGCGGCGGCGGCCCCGGCGCGCCCGCCGTACTGGCGGCCAGCCGCGGCCCGGGCCTCGCCCTCGTCCTCGTACTCGGCCTCGTAGGTCCGCGAGCCCGTGACGGTGACGGAGCCCTGCCTGCCAGACTGGCCGCGACCCTGGCCCTGGATGGCGCCCCGCAGGCCAGCCGCGTCCACGCCCAGGTCCAGGACGGTAGTGTGAGCCGGGGTCCCGTACGGCGTCTTGCCGGCCGCGGACGCCGGGTTCAGGGCGGCGGCCTCCCAGGCGAAGTGGCTCGTGTCTTCTGAGCCGGACGAGCTGGACGCGGAGCCGCCGCCGCCGCGAGGACGCAGGTTGGCCACGCTGTCGGAGCCGCCCGCGCCACCGGCCGCCGCGGCCACGCTCACGCCGCCGCCACTGCTGCTGCTGCTTCCGCGGCTGCTCGTGCTGGCCGCAGACGAGGATGACGCGGAGGAGGAGCGCACAGAGCCGTAGCCCGCCGCAGCAGCCCCGGCCGCTGACCCGCGCCCGCCCTCGTAGTGCGTGGCGTGCGACTGGTTGTAGCCGGCGTATCCGGAATACCCGGCACCGGAGTACCCGGCCCCGGAGTACCCGGACTGGCCGTACACCTCGGCGCGTCGTCGCTCCTCCTCCATGCGTCGCCGCTCCTCCTCGACGCGCCGGTGCTCCGCCTCGATGCGCCGCCGGTCTTCCTCGACGCGGAGCCTCTCCTCCTCGTAGCGCCGCACCTCCGCTTCGTAGCGACGACGCTGCTCGAGCTGCCGCTCCTCGAGCTCCCGGTCAGCGTAGCCGACCGTGGACGAGCTGCCCTCGCGCACCACGCCGTCCTGTTCGGACCGCCAGGAAGACGAGCTGTGGACGCGCGGCCGGCCGCCGTCCTCGGAGCTCCACGACGAGTTGCTTGACTGAGAAGTCTCGTGCGAGTACGTCCTCGCGCCGCCGGCGCCGTACTCGTAACTGCCGCCGCCCTCGTAGCCCGTGCGCCTCGACGTGGAGGAGGCCGTGGTCGCGGACACGGCGCCCTGGCCGCGCATGGACGAGCCAGACTCTATGGTGTGGTCCACCATGACGGTGCGCCCACCTCCGACCACTGATGTGCCGGACTCGTAACGCCGGCCTCCGGCTTGCGACGAACCCGACTCCGATTCGAAGCGCCCGCCTGCGCCCTGCACCTCCACGCGGCTACCTCCGCCCTGGACATTGACGCGCCGGCCCCCAGCCTGGGCCGAGCTGTGCTCTGCCTCGAAGTGACGTCCGGCTGAGGCCTGGTGGGCGGTGCTGCCCCGGTAGGAGCCCTCCACGACGGTGGCGCCGCCGCCCTGCACAGCGCTGCTACCACCGCGCTCGTACTCGGCCTCGTACGAGGACTCGGTGCGACTGCCCCCGCGGCCGCGGTTCCTGACGCCCGCGCCGCCAACAGCGCCCGCGCGCACGCCCGCCTGGCTGGACGCGCCGACGGCCGCGCCACCGCTGCGGCTCTCGTAGTGGGTGGACTCGGACTGGGATCGGTAGCCGCCGCCGTGCTGACGGCGCCCGCTCGTCTCCAGCACCTCCTCGCGATGCTCCTGCTCGATGCCGAGTCGCTCCTCCTCCGTGATCTCCCCGCCTGCGCAAGAGAGGAACGTGTCCATGAGCACCACCGCCTGGAGCATAGGCAACGCCATGCACGGCTGCACGCTCGCTGCCTACCCGCCGCCTGGAGGATAGGCAACGCCACGCAAGGCTGCGCGCGCGCTTCCTATCCGCCAGGCGCTCCCGCCATCCCCCGCAGCCTACTCACCTCGCCGGCCGCTGGAGCCGAGGGCGCCGTAGATGCTGGACTCGAGGAATGACTTGCTCCTGCGCTCCAGCACCAGGCCCAGCGGGTTCACCTCCTCGGCGAACTGGCACTTGACGGGCCCGCTGGTCTCGGGCTGCTCCAGCAGGTACAGCAGCGGTTCGCCCGACAGCGTGTAGGCGGGCCACAGGAAGTCGGCCTGCGCCTCCTTGATGCCGGACGGGCCCTTGTTGCGGATGCTGTACACGTGCACCACCTGCGGACCGATCTCCGACTCGCTGACGCCGGCCGCCAGAGCCTCGGAGCGGTACTGCGTTGTGTTGAAGTGGAGGTCGGACGGGTGTGAGGTGCTGCGGGGCAAAGGGGGGAGGTTGCCCCTTGCTTGCGGCACGGGGGGGTTGGGTTAGGGAACCTAGGCCTGTACTCACCCCTCTAGTATGAGGCTCGTGTCCACGTGGATCGGGATGACGATGTTCTTGGCGTTGTCGGCGAGCGAGTTCTTGTTCTCCGGGTTGGTGCTGTTGACCGCCATGCTAAGCTCGTAGCTCTGCGCCATGCCCTCGCGGTGGAACGGCTGCAGCAGCACCTTGAAGTGCACCTGCTTGTTCTTGGGCAGGGGGTTGCCGATGTCGCAGCGGAGCGTGTTGTTGTTGTTGACGCTAGGCGGCGAGCACAGCACGGGGATCTCGCGCTCGCCCTTGTCGAGCATCTGGATCCTCTTGTAGTCCATGCCGGTGGGGATCTTCATCTCGTACGTGGTCTCGAACGCGTCCTCGCCGTCGTTCCGCACCTGCACGTCGATGGCGAGGAGCTGCTCCGAGTCCAGCAAGTACTTCGACACATTCCTGCAAAAAACATAACATTTGATAAAGTGTCTATTTAAAATAGTAAAGAATGTGAGCTTACAAATAAAATCGTAAGAAAATCAAAGTCGACACTGAAAAGTGGCAAAAGGTACAGGTCTGACTCTATTGGTCGGGCTGCCATGCAGGTCCTACTCCCAGGCGCGGTCCCACTACTGCACACCACGGGGACTTTTGGCTGCTGGGTTACCCCCCTGGCCCGATTCGCCCCTCCTTAGCCGACCTGGCTACCCCGGACTCCTCCAGGGTACCCATATCGATGACGAGCTTAGTGCGGACGCCCAGTCGTCGCAGGACGACTGCACGACAGGACTCCCGACCTCAAACCATCCTCTGCACCCGGCCTCCAAGTAGCTGGATTACAGGAGCGCGCCGCGACTCCCAGCCGGCGGGAGGGCCGCCGGGTCGCCCACTTGTAGCGGGGGCCCGGCGACGAGCCCCGCCAGCGGCGAGCGCGCGCGCGACGGGGCAGCGCGGTGGCGCCACCTCGCGGCGGACGCGAGCACTGCCGCGAGCGCCCCGCGGCCACCGCGACGTGGCGCGGCCCCGCGGCGAGCGGCCGCACCCGCCCCGCGGAGCGCGCGCTAGTTCGAACGGCACAACTGCATACTCACGAGGAGGCGACGAGCTGCAGGTCCGGGATGCACACGTTGTCGCGGCCGCAGTTCTTCTGGATGCTGATGGAGTCCCTCTGCACGGGCGGCGCGTCCTGGTCCAGGATGGGCGGCAGCGCGCTGCTCACGCGTCGCGTCTGCATGCTGTAGCGCATCTCGGCGTCGAGGGGCGTCAGCTTGTCGCGCAGGTCGGGCTGCGGGGAAGAAGGCAACGCACGCGTCAGAGAGTGAGCGGAGGATCGAGAACCATAACAGGCTTGCACACTCGTCGTCTACCCACCTTGATGTACACGAACATGCTCTTCTGGAAGAGGACGTTCTTGTCCAGGCGCACGGTCTGGTTGAGGCTGTTGCGACCCGAGTCGGACACGAAGAACATTCGCGGTCCCTTGGGCTTCCTCGCGTCCAGCACGAACTGCACCTCCAGCTCTGTAACGGACACGCGTGTGATGCTCGTGGTGCTCACGGTGTCCCAGTTCGGGCAACCAAAGTCTCCAAGCCTTACCGATCGAGTCGTCCACGTTGACGCCGCCGTACTTGAGGTAGGCGTTGAGCGGCACGCACGACACGCGAGTGCCGTCGCGCAGCGTGCAGTTCCTCTGGTCCAGGCTGATCTGCTTCGAGTCCAGGCTGAAGGCGACCTGCCCCGTCATCTTGACCACGGGGCGCGACCTGAGCGGCAAGAGCAGTGGAAATAGAGGAATGTCCGGCGTGCGGCGTGTGTGCGGCGGCAGCGGACACGGAACGACAGGGAACTTACCGGAAGAAGACGGCCGAGTCGGAGTCGTACGCCCCGACAGCCAGGTCCGGGTACTCGTTGTTGTCCAGGTCGAGGCCTCCAGACAGGGAGAAGCCGAACGTGGAGAGCTGGTGGTTGATGTCCTCGGCGAGGATCACCTGCGAGGCCTTCTCCATGACGCCGTCCTTGGAGCCGTGGTAGATGTAGACCGCTCCGCGCTCTTTGACGCCATCGTAGGGCGCTCCCACCGCAAAGTCTGCGAGGCCAAGGAGAGGAACAGAAAGTACGTTAGGATTAAAAAGAGACGCCTCCAGAACTGAAGCAGCGAGGACGACCGTGACTCACCGCCGAAGCCGTCCTTGTTGACGTCGCCTAGGGAGCACAGGGCCATGCCGAAGCGGGCCTTGGAGTTCTTGCCGTCCAGGGTGGTCACCTCCCTGAACTTGGACTTCTCCGCGCCGCTGCCCTGGTAGATGACGTACACGCGGCCGGTCTCGTACTTGCCGTCGTTGTTGTCGTAGTGCGTAAACAGGGGGGCGCCGATCACCAGGTCGTCGAGGCCGTCGCCGTCCACGTCGACGGCGGCGAGCGCGTACGCGAAGTACGACCCCATCTGGTCGCCCGTGCGGTTGAACAGGTTCACCAGGTTCCACGAGTACACCACCACCTGCGGAGAGCGCGGCGCGCGCGACGGGCGGTGATGTTAGAGAGGCGGTCCAGAGCAAAGAGAGAGATGGAGGACGTGGAGCCCGGCGTTATTACGGTCAAACTCACCCTGCCCATCAGGCTGCTGCCGCGCGGCATGCCGAAGGCCACGTCAACGACACCGTTGCCGTCGAAGTCCCCCGATGTGGCAGAGTAACCCAGGTACGAGTCGTCGTCCACGGAGGACCCCTCGCCAGTCGCCACCACGACACCACCCTCCTCGACGGACTCCGAGTGCACCTGGCCTGCAGCACGTCAGGAAAAACGTCAGCACAAATCATACGAGAATCGACGTTGGAAAGGCGTGGGGGGGGGTGGGGGGATATTTAGGAAGGATGGGTAGGATACGCAGGAATAGGTGCAAAGGATTGTAGGGGAGCTGGCTCTGTCAAAATAAGGCCACTGGTCAGAGTATGAAGTCGCCCAAAGACCTTTGTTTATACATTTTTTTGTTGTATAAACATGATTTAATTGCATCAAACTTCCCCCATCAGTGAGGTTTTGGTGGCAAGTCGTTAGCTGGCAGTACGTGCGTTAGGGATGCAAAAGGCGAGCGGCAAGCCGGAGATTCCTTCGCATTATCTCACATATGTACAAGATTGATCGCATGAGCAGCAAGTCACAGCACATCACAAACATCCTCCACCAGGCACTGTACCAGCACCGCAGAGTTCTCTACAAATCACCCTTGAAGCTGGAAGAAAATGAGAATAGTTGAGATCACAGCAACCTTATTAGTTATAACGCGAAACAGCACTCAAACCAAATTCCATAGTCAAAAACATCAGCAGGACAGCAAAGTCACCAAACGGCACCAAACCAGTACAGGGCAGGTAAAGATCCGGTCCAGGTAAGTCCAGGCAACTGGCGTGGTATCCACGAGCATATATATGTACAGAGCTGCAATGTAGACTAGGAAATTTTCAAACGAAGCACTGAAAGGGAGTCTCTAAAACTCAATCTCGCAAGTAAGAAAGAGGCACTACTCAGAAAACCGTATGTACAGGATTACTTTCGATTACTTCTCTCAAACTAACACCATATGTACAACACCTGTAATTATTTCACTCAAACATCACACCCGTGTTACTCTCACCGTCTAAATTCACCTAAAGCAAGCACTGTTGTTGTTTTTGTTTTTTTTTCAGATTAGTGGCATCTCAAGATGCTGTTTCGAAATTCATTGTATTAATTAAATTTATTTAAATGTCCACCATATTTAGATGGTAAATTTGCCACTACCAGTTCAAATTAATTTTTTTCGACCGCACTCAGTCGCTCAGTATTGCGCTCAGTACAGCCCTACCAAAATAATTAAGTTACTTCCAAAATCCAAAATCGGTTAGTAAAATGAGTCAATAAGTCGGGGTTACGGGTTACGATGACTGGCGCCTCTTGGGGTGTTTACCTGGTGGCAAACCGGCGCCGGTGCCGTACGGCATGTTCCTCGGCGGAACGAAGGGGAACTTGTACGCGGTGTTTACATAGTAGCCTTGGCCTGTAAGCAAAATGTTTCCTTAGCAATCCGCCGAAAAGAGTTTCAGCCCGAGAGAGGGGACCCCACCCTCACCGCCACCTGCAAACGGAAGAGGCGACTCGCGCCACAAAAAACAGAGAAGAGAGAGAGAGAGAGAGAGAGAGAAGTCATCTCACATCTCAGCAAGAACGGAAAAGAAACATGGTAACAACAATACAAAATTATAAACCCACGTAACTATGTATACTTTACACGAGAAAGTACGCAAAGCGTCATGTCACAGCTGGCGGGAGGACTACGCACACCTAGAGGTGTGAGTAACCCACAGCGGCGCGCACTTAGGCGCCGTGCGAGCGAAAGAGAGATAGGTATAGATATATGGCGCGCAATAGAACGTATCGGACAGAGAAAGCAAGAGCCAAGAACGTTTACAGATGACTGCGTCTTCATACAAGTATTGTACACAACACGACACGGAGATGATCGCAGCAGTGCCGCGACCCCTTACCTTGCCAGTACCAGCTGCCGGGCGCCCCGATAAAGAGTCGCATTCCGTCCTGTAACACAAGAGGGCGGTGCGTTAAGACCCTTCGCGTCGGGAGGGTGGCGGCGGCGGCCCGCGGCCACGGCGGGTGGCGGTGGCGGCGCCTCTACCGGCCGACCCGGCGCCCGCCGGCGGCGCCCTTTCACGGCACGCCGCCGGCGCACCCCCCGCGCTAACGACCAGCGCGCCGGTATTCGGTTTTATCGTACGACAGGGCGCTTTGGAGCGCCCCGCGCGCGCGCCGTAAAGTACGCCGCCTTCGGTGCCGTGTAAACCGCGCCATTTGGGGCTCGGGGCGCGCGCGTGGGGCGCGGCAACGCGGCAAGCAGTGCGCCATCACTCAGTCGGGGGGACGCCCGCCACGACCGTCGCCGCCGCTCTAAAAGGAGCGCCTCTGCCCCACGAGGTGTGACTAGGGATTTCAAAGTGCGACATTATTCCGGAAAAACTGGTAACATTTCCAGAAAAATTAGAAAACAGAATGGAACAGAAAAAATTTAGAGGCTTAAAATAAATAGTCTTGAAAACTTTCCCTAAATCACTTTGGGGAAAAATTCAAATCCTTAGGTGTGACCTGTCCAGTACGAACATCGTGGGGATTTAAAGAAAGGCGAGAAAGATGGGGATATTGGAACCGTACCCACGGTCACCTGTCTCTAAGGGTGTGCGTTTGTGTTGTACTCACCTGGGATATGGCCGCGCCCAGTCCGGCCTGGCAGGATCCCTGCCGGTGGTAGCCCCAGTGCTCTGCAACAGAACGAGAAGTGCGTCAAACAAGGCGAACGAACCCAGAGCGTCGCAGCAGCGGGGTCCGGCCCGGGGCGCCTGCGGGCGCGCAACACCAGCAACACGCAGCGCACGCGTGTCCGGCGGGCCGGCTGGGGGGCCGGGGGGCCACGAGCAGCAATGAGAGGCTCGGTGAAGGCTGCGGTACCGCCGCGTCACGCCACGAGCCGCCTGTCAGGTCGTCGTCACTCCCGCGTCACGTCATGTCACGTCACGTCGCCGAGGCGTCTCCATCAGGTGGCCCATACCATCATCATGTACTCCAGCCCCCCCCCCCCCTTCCTCACCGGTTCTTCGCGCGCGGGTGGGGCAGCGCCCCGCCCTGGACGATGGAGACCTCCTTCGTGGTGCGCTCGGCAGGTCAGCCTCATCAACACCGCCATTGTGACGTGCCCGGCGGCGGCGGCGTGACGGTGCAGCCGCCCAATTTAACCTGCCGTTCGACCGACCGATACAAGGGGCGTAACCAACCAACCACCCCCACCCGAGGATCATGTGGAATGTAAGAGAAGCACAGCACCCCTCGCGGTCGCGGCCCCCACCTCATTCTGTTGTCTGTCCAAACAGTCACCGCGTCCCGCGGGAACGCCTCTGCCGCGCCTCTGCTGGGCTCCTCCAACCGCGTCACCCACGCCCCGCCTTGCCCCGCGCTGGCTGTAGAAGAGATTAACGCCGAACTCATTCGAGCCGACGCGCGGCAGCAGCAGCAGCGCAAGAGGCTCGTCGACCAACATTTGTGTTGAGCTGCCTGCTCTCCGCGCGCCGGCTGTTTTCATTGGCGCCAGTGTCACAGCTACTTGTTTCTCATTAGGAAGAGCTTGTCTCCCCCACCCTCCCCCGACGGAAACCTCACTTCCTCTCCCCTGACACCTCCGCCGCGCGCATCTCTCGCTGCTGCTCCCCGCCTCGCATACGACCCCCTTGCTTCCGGTGCCCCCCTCGCCGCAGGGGGCCAAGACCCCCACCACCACCACCAGCCCCACGGGGTAACGGGGACACAAAAGCGAAGCGGCGGCGGGCGCAGCACACATTATGGGACAATAATTAATCCGGCACGTGCCAATATACTTATTTTTTCCGCGACTAACACTTACTTATTTCGGATGGTTTCCCGTTTCCCGTCCGATCGCTCGGCGGCGGCGCGGTGCGGGCGCGGCCGCGAGTCCACGTGGGCAGGCCTGTG
>NW_026267292.1:446834-449334 GCF_000697945.3 Frankliniella occidentalis | reverse complement strand
GGGCATGACCCTTCTCCCCTCCTCCTCCAATCTCTTCTCTCTCTCTGCGAGCGCTATACGGCACGCCAATTTGCTATATACACTTGCAGCAGCAGTAGCCACTTTGATAAGAAACATCGATCACTTTGTGCCGCCGCGCATCGCTCGCCTCGCCGCCAAAGGCCCGACCCTGCTGTACGACCCGACCCGACCCCGGATGTAGTGCAACGACCCGGTAAAAAGTAAACAAATCCACGCTCTCGATGATGCTCGCTCCTGCCGAGTCGGGGGCTATGCGATGCGCCCGTACCAAGCACCTAGAGAGTGATGGAGTAGAGGCAGAGAGAGCAGACGCTCATCTGAAGCTCGGGGTGCGTGCCCACTGTCCTCGCGCACAATCACCATCATGTTGCTCTAAGGCGACCTTCACGACGGCGTGCACCAGATGCACCACCAGCTGCTGCTGCCTTCATCATCGTCATACCGACATGGTACACTTATACTCACTTGTTCGGCACGGCGCGTACTCGGAGAACTTGGAGAAGCCCTCGCGGGACACCCAGCAGGTGCCCACCGGGTCCTTGCGGTTCACGGCCTTGGCGAAGTAGACGTAGCGCGGGGCGCACGCCTGCAACAGGGGAGAAAGAAACATTAGCTTTGAACGCAAGGAATACAACGACAGCATGCAGCATGACAGGACTGCGAGCATCAAAGATGCATCGTTCGAGTTTGCCATATGGGATCGTCCAGAAAGTACGTCCGTTTCTCTCAGATTCATTCGGCAAAATATGGGAGCTCCGCGCCTGCGAGGCACAAGGTAGGCCACCCCGCAGTACACGGCTGCACTGTAGGCTGGATGTTGCCTACTGATCAGGCGCTATGGGACCTTGCATAGGCTTAACTAACTTAGCATGTTCGTAACGGCGATTAACGGACGGACTTTCTGGATAATCCCTATGCTAACGGAGTCTTTTGATTTCCCCGTGACTTCAGCATGACGAGTCCGAAGCACGACATTTTCCTGACCATCATTCAGGAACCCGACTTTAATGTTGCGTCGCTAACCCTATGGGGCAGGCCAAGGAAGGGGATTTGGGAGAGGTGGAGGTGGCCGGGGGCAAGGAATACTGGGGAGAAGGCTTTCAGGTTGAACGCGGCTAATTTTAGCCCCGGCTCAGGGGAGACACGACAGGGGGGCCGGGGGGCGTAAGGTGTTGGGAAGGGTGGCCGCGCCGCCGACGGCCGCATCCATGCTGAGAGGGTTCCACGTAGAGTTAGTGACAAGCCCAAGCACTACTTCGAACCACGCCCCGCACGCCCCGCGCGACACTACGGCACGACGACGACGGTGACCGGGCGGGGGGATTTGTGTCCTTTTGTCGAGCTTTTTCTGACTGCGACGCGGGCGTCGGGATGCATGCAAGTCCTCGAACAAGTCCCCCTCCCGCGCGGGCTGCTGCAAGAGCAAGGGGCCCGCCTGCGCCACTACTACAAGTACTGCATCGAGACGGGGGAGCAGCAGCGGGCAATAGGGAGCGGAGCTAAGTTTATTGCCTTTTGACTTTAGAAAATTTCTCTCATGGCGAGTTATTTTTCTTTGCCGCCCCTTCCGAACCACCAGGAGGGGGAGGAGGGCGGTGGCACGAGCCGAGTCCATATACCCGTGAACACACACGGCTCGTACAAACAAACACGTGCGTGGCGCACGCGCGCAGTGCCCCCCACCCGACAACCTCCCGCGCCCAGGTCAGACATCGGCCCCATCAGACGAAATCACTTTTCCGGCACGTTTTCCCCAGAGTGTTTTCCCGTTTTTTTACGGGACCGGAAGTGACACACCCCCTCTCTCCATACATTTGCCATCCTTTCGGTCATCGTAAAAGCGGCAAAAACCGTCTGGGTCGGTCGGTCGGGGCACACGCTGCTGGCAGAGCGGGCCGGCGGCGGGCGGCGGGGACCCTCCGAAGAGCGAGTCGCCGTCCGTCACCGCCTCGCGGCGCAAAACCAATCAATCAATTAACATTTTTGTGCGTCGATCAGCGAGACAATGCCCGCCGCACACACAAGGCACACACCCGACACACACGCACACCGGTTGGTGAGCTCGGCCTGGACGGGGCGGAAGTAGGGATTTAAAAGTCAGAAAGTGTTCACGAAAAAAAAATTCACAAAAGATGAAAATGTTTTCAGAAAAAAATAGAAAAAAATGGAACGTTTCGGGATAGAATTAAAATAAAAAAAATATTCTTGTAATTTCTTCCAAAAATGTTTTTACGGCATGTTTTAATTACTAGGCGGAAGATGCGCCACTCCGCGCTCGTCGACGCCATGCTGCTCCTAGGCCTTCACAGCTTCGGAGGACGAGGCTCAGATCTCGCTCAACTACCTCCTCCCACAACAATCTCGTCCAGCTCCCCCTGAACGAGTCCGCGTATGGCATGGCGCTTGGCGGCGTGGCCCACACCACCACACCGCGACCTCCTCACCTCCAGGAGGACAATGGCGTCAGAGACAATGGGCC
>NW_026267292.1:445368-446350 GCF_000697945.3 Frankliniella occidentalis | reverse complement strand
CCTAGGCTGGGACCTCAGGTCCCAGAGGAGGACCTGAGGTCCGAGACGGTTACCTCAGGTCCCCGGGGGTTGGGGCGACACAGTAAGGTCCCGGAGGGTCCCCTGAGGTCCCAGGCGAGTGTCTTAGGTCCCTGAGGGCCTAGACTGGGACCTCAGGTCCAAGAGGGGTACCTGAGGTCCCAGACGGGTACTTCGGGTCCCTGGCAGTTGGGGCGGCCTTTAAGGTCCTAGAGGAGTCCCTGGGGTTCCAGAGAGATACTTTAGGTCTCTGAAGACTCTGGCTTTTTCCAGAGGTACTAAGCGTATACCAGAAGTCTCCTTCGACCGATGCCACGCAAAAAGAGGTTGTGAAGTATTTTAGAGCTTTCTAGAGGGTTTTTTGGTTTTCATAATATATCTCACGACCACTTGCTCTTCTTCGACTTCTGACATCATTATCGAATTCCTGTCGTCGAGACCTTTCAAACGAGTATAAGGTTGATAGGGTTTCAAGGTCCCTTAGTCTATCTTCTTTCCTAGGCTTTAGAACCCTATCAACCTTATACTCGTTTGAAAGGTCTCGACGACAGGAATTCGATAGTGATGTCAAAAGTCGGAAAGGAGCAAGTGGTCGTGAGATATATTATGAAAACCAAAAAACCCTCTAGAAAGCTCTAAAATACTTCACAACCTCTTTTTGCGTGGCATCGGTCGAAGGAGACTTCTGGTATACGCTTAGTACCTCTGGAAAAAGCTAGAGTCTTCAGAGACCTAAAGTATCTCTCTGGAACCCCAGGGACTCCTCTAGGACCTTAAAGGCCGCCCCCACTGCCAGGGACCCGAATTACCCGTCTGGGACCTCAGGTACCCCTCTCGGACCTCAGGTCCCAGCCTAGGCCCTCAGGGACCTGAGATACTCGCCTGGGACCTCAGGGGACCCTCCGGGACCATACTGTGTCGCCCCAACCCCCGGGGACCTGAGGTAACCGTCTCGGACCTCAGG
>NW_026267292.1:434876-440318 GCF_000697945.3 Frankliniella occidentalis | reverse complement strand
CTTAGACATCACTAATACTGCAAAATTCTTCAGTTTAATTCTGGTTTAAACACACTTTACTCTCTCCTTTTTCACATGTTTAACTACTGTTATTGGTACATTTAAAACACAGAAACATCCTAGAGAGTAAGTGAAGATCCTTCCACCCGGGCAGTTGCTGCACTCCGCGCCGCCCCCGCGCGCCACACCCCCGCGCGGCGGCGTGGGCGTGCTAAAAACCCTCCCCACGCGTCCTGAGCAAACGCACCACGCCACGCCACGACATCGCGGGAGTGATCCGGCGCGCGGTTATTTGATTCGATGAAATCCGTCGAGCCAATCCCCCCCCCCCGTGCGACTTTTTGCCCTGTTTGCTTCGTTACTTGGTCCTTTTGGCGGGGCAGCGCCCACTTTGAACATAACAGACAGGGGAACACACGGCCGTCGGCGGCGCGGCTGCGCGCGGGCCGCAGCAGCAGGGGCAAGCCGCAGGCCGGGGGGAAAAGGAACGACAAGTCGTGCCAAATTCGAGTGTGGGAATCCGGCAGCCGCATCAGCAGTCCGGCCCAGGCCCGGCGAGGGGAAGGGAACGGGGTTTTCAATAATTTAGTGTGGCCAAGAATGTTATTGTGCGGTCCGGGCGCATCGGACGTGTGCTCGCGGAGGGTAGAGGGGGCAGGGGAGGGGGAGGGTGTATTCCGAGAACGCCCTTCCCTCAAAAACCAACCAACCGGGCGGCAGCGGGAGGGACCGCGCTGCCGCCGTTCCGAAAGCAAAGCACACCACACGGGTGAGTGACTGATTGCTCTCGCACTGCCCAGCAGGTTGGATTGATTGATGTCACGTTGATGTTGTTCGGGTATTTCGTCGATCGGCGGCGCTGCTGCTGCTGTTTGGGTTTATTCGAACCGCAAAGCAATAAGCGGGACAAATAAGAGCAAAATGAGACAAACGGGGCACGAGGGAGGCGTCTTGTAAACGCGCACCGAAGGCCTCTGACGACTGCGTGACCCGAAGGACCCGAGTAACGGGTGCCTCCAGTTAGTTCGATGTGAACAAGCCGTCGTGTTAACCCTTTTTTGAAGTTAAAAGTTTAAAGAAGAAGCGGAGGTCACGCACGCCCTGCGTCCGCCGGGCCCGCTGACCCTCCTGACTTTAATGGAGTCAAGTGGCGCAGCACGGGGCCCTGACCGCGCCCAGGCCCGGCCGGCCCCGCCATCCAGTCATTTGTTTCCTTGTCCCGATATGACGCCCGGCTCATTCGTCAGCGGCCGAGGTAAATTAAGAGGGCCGCGTCATTGGGTACGTCCGCAACCGCGATCCGCTTTATGGAGAACAAAGAAACGCTCCCATGTCAAGGGTGCGCGTCCGTTTTCCTAAGATTCATTCTGCAAATATTAGGATGAGCTCGGCGCCTGTGAGGTGCGGGGTGCGCAACCCCGCAGTACACGCACGCACTGCAAGCGCAATGTTGCCTACCCACCAGGCGCTACGACGACTTGCAGAAGTTTGACAGGTTCGTAACCGCACCCCTTTTGGTGCGTAAGTCTCTTTCTATCCACGTGCCAACTGGAGAGTGCGCTGTGCTGTTTGATGGAACGGGCGCCGTCGCCACCGTGCGTAGCCGAGTCCACATCAATGTTCTTCAGCACCTCTCACAGCGCGAGGGTTATGTTGTTTTTCGGTGCCTTCATATCCCTTCTAATACATGCAGCAAGCGCCAGGTGTGGTGGGTGTGGTAGGGTGTGGTGGGGCGCTCTGAGCTCAGGTGCAATGCAGCAAGCTTGTAACTCTCGGCGGCGTCGTCGTCATCCTTTTTGCCCCCGGCGCCTTGTCCGTGTGTCCTGCCCCGCCCGGCCCCGCCGCCGGCGGCGCCTTACCGAGGCGATAACTTCGGACCACGGAAGGCTCTCACCTCGGCGTCGGCGGCAGCTCCCTGCACCGCGCCCTGCTGCACAACACGAGCCAAACTGAGCGTCGTCGTGTTCCATGACTTACCCTCACTCTCGGCGCGGCGTTTCTCTCTGTTTAATAGGGTTTTATTGGTCTTATTTCCAATGTTGATCGTGCAGGTGAGGCTGCGCTCGCTCCTCTACTCTGACCCCCCCCCCTCCTCCGAGCACATACGGCAGCCTATGCCCTGCTGCCCGCTTCCATTCAGGACAATGGACTCATTGGACTGTCCACTTCACGATATCTTTATCAGGGCCGTGCATAACGGCGATTGTATTCCGCAGTTCGCGTGCCCCGCCCCGCCCCGCCCCGCCCCGCCCCGTGTCCAGTAGCGGCTCCGGGACCGCCAAGTACGTTCCTCAGCCTCGGCACACGGCGGCCACCGCGTCGCCGCGACTCCATGTCCACCCGCTGGACTGGACGCGCGCGGCCTGGACCGGACACTGGACATTCCCGCTTTACAATCCCCCATTCGACGACGGATTCCTTTCACCCCCCCTCTTTTTCTGTCTGTCTCTCTCTCTCTTTCGCTCTCGCACGAGAAGAGGTGCGCATTATTCGGAAGAGACGTTACAATGCGAGTATATATGTACATGCGAGAGGCGTGCCGCCGCCCGTTGCGTCCCCGACAAATACATACGCAGCGCAAAGCGCACACGCGGTAGATCGCATCGGCAAGGATGTCGGCGGTGGCGGCGGGGCCGTACGGCGGGGCCGGCGCGCGCGCACTTCAACACGGGCGGCCGCGGGTGTCCTGCTACTCGGCTTATTTGGCTGTGAGTTGATCTGGCACGAAACTCGTCCGAACTCGGGTGGAAATGTGTAAAGGAATGAACTACTTTTGCAAAACAAACGTACATGATTTTCAGGAGATGAGGATATGTCGGGATATGTTCTTATTGAATAAATATTGCATGAAAACTTCTCAAGAAAATGATTAAAAATTTCCAAACTATTCGAATAGTAGTCACATCATCAAATTTAGAGCCTACTAAATTCACCGGTGGTCACATAGAGATGACCGCCAACACTACCGTCTTACGACGTGGAGCCCGGCAGTGGTCGCGGCCGACCATGATCACCCGTCACGCGTCACACGTCACGCCCAAGTCACGGCGCGCGCGTGACAAACACGCATGATCGCGGGGCGCCTCGTAAATAAATTGGGTTCGCGTGCTAGCGCGGTGCTGCTGCTGCTGCGGGGGGGCGGGGGAGGATCTTGATTTACCGCAATGAAGGAGGAGCGACCAAGTGCCACCGTAGCACCCGCCCTGGCCTACCAACTGATGACCGCACGGACATGCGATCACACGGGCGCACACTCGCTACTTGCCGCTGTGCAGTTGCCACCGCGTATACCATACAGATGGGCAGTAAAGATGGCACCGATGGTACTGCTGCTTCACAGGAAACCAACGTGTGTTGAGTGGTAAATGTTGCACACTTGTGAAAGGTGAATGGTTATTTTCGTTCTCACGCGATTTTGTAGGTGGCAAGATGCTCAAAATGTTTCTTTTAGGTATACATTCTAATGTCGAGCGGATGAATTCCACGACACGACAGACGGACATCTCTTATTCTAGACGTTCCCGAAAGTCCCCTAGTACTCACCACGACGGTGCCGTTGGAGCTGTAGAGAGTGGCGCCGAACCACTGGTTGGACTTGTCGTCCATCTGCTGGCCCGCCGAGTTGTTGTTGGAGCCTGCGGAGGGACAGATAGAACCATACGGAGGAATTAGAGACATGGCTCGAGTATAACAAAACGAATAACGCGTTTGCTTCTGCCCGGGTCGTCGGGCGGCGTCCACCAAGGGCGAAACCGGCGGCGTGCCAGTCACAGGCACAGGGGGGCCTCCTCCACGAGGAGCGGCGCGCCAGGCAGCATGCCCTGTACTCCAGTGGGGTTGCAGGGGCGTGGCGCAGGCAGGCCGGGGCGGTGGGGCGCGGCGCGGTGCCAAGAAGTGCCTCCTGGTCAAGGCATTGTGTGCTAAACGCACCAGCCGGCCGGCCGGGGCCTGGTCAGGAGGACCCGTGCGCGCCCCGCCACGGGAACAGAGCACACGGCTCGGCGTGCATATGGAACACCCCGCGCCCCGCCCGCCCCGCCGCTCTCCACTCAACGTCACTGTGCTGCCGCTACGCCCCGCCACCCGTTGAATTAATCCATTTCCAGATCCTGGCGGTGCCCAACAACGGCCACCCGAGAAGGAGGAGGCCGCCGTTGTCCGCGCCAGCTTACATATTGTTTTCCTCTCACACATCGTGATGGTGGTGGTGGGGTGGGGTATGATTTAGTATCTCGAGTTGTGTGTGTTTTTCTCTGCTTATTGCATGAGCGGCGGCCACTGCTGGTCTCGGGTACACCCGACGCTCCCAAACCGCCCGCACCGGCCCGGCGGGCCCCGGTCGAACAGATGAGTATCGGCCCGTGAGGAGGCCGTGCGCCTCGTGACTGACAATGAGCTGTCCCCCCGGCCCGGCCCGGCGTCGGAAGGAGTGGCGAGAAGAACATCGTATACCCGCGGCTTTTAGACTCCTACCTCCAGGCCGCGCCGGGGGCAACGGCAGCCTTGAGGGCTCATCGGTCTGGCGGCCTTCACGACGCGAACTTGTCCCGTCCGAACCAAAACGCGCTGCCGACGCCGTCGACCTGGCCGGGCGGGTACGTGCGCCGCTGCCACGCCCCGCGCGGTGCGCGTTCCATCCAGTCGACCCGTCTTGCCTTTGCGTCCATCAGTCACATCCACTCCCGTTGCAGCACCGACTAGTGTGTGTGCTGCTGCCAGGCCAGGCCGTGCCACCGTGGCGCTGTGGACGTCGAGCGCAGCAGCCCGGATAGATGGCAGCAATGTCCTGGACCTGGAAACCGGAAGGCGCGGGGGTGCCAGCGCGCGAACCCTAAGGTCAAGGCCAGGCAAGCTAAAGTGTCTTACTCAAGGGCTGCACTGGAGGGCCCCCCCTTTCCTATCCAGTCTAGCAAAGGGGCACTGACCACGCGCGTTTGTGTGTTGTGTATGTGGTATGTGTGTGTGCGACAGACGACGTGCCAAATACGGACGCCGCTCCTTGATGGACGCTATATATATGAGGGGTTATCCGTAAATCAAGTAAAAACGCCGTTTGACGTCGCGCGCTTTAAGCAAGCTAGAAGCTTGAGAAAAGAGTGAAATACAAAGAGGTGGGGAAGAGAGAGAGGGGGGTGGGTGGGGCACCGATAAGTCGTTCTCGATCGATGACCCCCCCAGCTTAAATCACCCCTCCTCTTCTCTAGCCATAACCTGGTCTGCACTTCCCTTTCCCTGCCAATTGACCCCGATTTCTGGAGAAAAGAAATGGTGGTGGCGATTTTGCCGGCGGGGGTTGGGATGGGAAGGTGGTGGAAGTGGGAAAGGGGGGGGGTGCCCCCCTGTGGGGCTCCGTGCCCCACCACGGCTCAATCAGAGGGAAGTGGATGGCCACTCGCCACGCCACGCGGGGGCCTCAGTCGGGCCACGCCCCTCCCCCCTCCC
>NW_026267292.1:425820-427025 GCF_000697945.3 Frankliniella occidentalis | reverse complement strand
TCTGTTTTTTTCTGTTTTTTCCCTGTTTTTTTTCCTGTTTTTTTTTTCTGATTTTTCCTGATTTTTTCTTATTTTTCCCCTTATTTTTTAAACAGGGCGTACCTCAATTTTTGTTCAGTGAAGTACCCCACCCTCAACCCCTTCTGGCAGCCAAACCTTCAACCGCAGCCCGGTCTGGTTGGGTCGCTCTAATCACCACCAGAGTTCAAATCCCTTGCAACCCCCTCCCCCCCCCCTCTACAACAGGTACTTTTAGGGAATAGTGAACTTGAGTAATTACTATGCAATAGAATAGATTTGGAAGTCTGCTACTGTCCCTTCCTATCCCCACTGCCCTCCCCCTACTTAATTTACCCTTTAGTGTCATGCCATATGAAGCATGCTATTTCATTCAATTCCATTTATTTTCTAAGGTGAAATTCTATTGGATTGCCTCTGGTCGAAGTGAAATTAAATACCCTAATATTTAATTTAATTTCAAAATACATTTAAACTTATCTCCTACGACAAGTTTAACTTGTCGCTTTTTCATTCATTTTTATAAGATCTCTCTGAGGCATTTGAAGGACCACGAGTCGCTGAAGTATATTTAATTGAAAGTTCTATAATGTATCGTATCAAAGAGTTTAATTTCAATGCTTCCTCCATTTTATTGGATATCATTGAACATAATGTGACTGCAGACAAAGCTAATCAATTTAAGAAAATGGTATACCTTGTTCTGATTTCGATGGGCCTATCCTACCTGAGTTTGCGATATTGGCTATAATTTTGTTCGGTCCCTTATTGCAAGTCCATGGCTATTGTGAAAATAAGTTGTGTGTTTAATAATCGTTTTGACAAATCTTATTGAAAGATTAGGTGACTTCCAATCATTCACAAGGAAACACCATTCCATTTTGTTAAAATAACAAAATTGAAAATTAGGATTTTTTTAGAAGTTACAAAATTAAAAGTGTGATACAAGATTTGGATTCCTGTTTCAGTATTAAAAAGGAAATGTCTTATGCTCAAAGCCGATCAGAGTCGAAATGGCAAAGTTATTAGCCTCCAAAGGGGTAAATGTATGCAAAAACGACCAAATTGTCAATTTGGTGGGCAATAACTCTGCCATTTCAATTCCGATCGTCTTGAAGCATAAAACATTTTTGTTTTCTTTTGTCAAGATGGACTCGAAACAATAGTTACCTTTTTACATTTCTCCC
>NW_026267292.1:419706-420835 GCF_000697945.3 Frankliniella occidentalis | reverse complement strand
GGGGGGGAGGAGCAGCCGCGGTGTGGAACCACACGAGTCTATTCATAGCGCGGCGAACCGTCGCTTTATTTTCGTCGGCGTCGTCGCCGGCGGCTTCGGTGGCGGCGGCGGCGGCGGCAACAGCGAGCTCGGCGACGGCGCGCCCCGCGAGGTGGTGCCCGGTGGGGCCGCGGCCGTGCTGCCACAACACAGTCACACACACATACACACAAACACACACTGGCGAACGGACATCATTTTCAAGTCAGCGGGAGTTCCCCGGTTCCCGATTGGTTATCGACCAACTGCAGGCGCGGCGCAGGCATGTACTAATCTGATTGGCCGATCGGGCCGAAGGAAAAAAATGCAGCACCTCGCGGTGGGGCCGAACGAACAACAGCCAGCAGCAGCGCGAGTGAATGCGAGCCTTGTCCATGTCCGTGTGTCTGGGCGCGTGTCTTACCGACTGCACGATGGAGAGCCCGTCAAAGCCATTTATATTCCAGACCCTCACAGGGAAAATCCCCTCGCTCCTGCTGCCTGGGCTCCAACAACAGGCTCCAGCAGTACTGTATGAAGTCGCCCACGCATGGAGCCGTAGGTTCTCCTGGAGTCGCTCGCGCCTGGAGTCTGGGAGCCTGCAACAGCAGCTCGCCAGCAAGCAGCAGTCTCGCACGGTCTGCCCGGGACAAGCTTCCGTCTGGGCAGTGTGGCCAGATGCCGAGCGCGCCGAGTCGCCACCAGGCGGCGCTCGAGTCGCCAAAAGTCGCCAAGAGCCCGAAGTCGCCAAAAGTCGCCACCATGGCCCGAAAATCGCCAAAAAAATCGCCAATCACGGCCTAGGATTTTGGGGGAATTTCCCGGAATGTCTGCGCCGGGTCGGCTACACCGGCCTTTCTGAGCCGGGCCAGCCCCGCTTTTGGGCCCATGTCGTTCATTTCTACCCAAATTTCGCAAAAGTCGCCTAAAAAAAGGCTCAAATCGCCAATTTTTCTGAAATCGCCAAGAAAGTCGCCAGTCGCCAATGGCGACTTTTTTGTCGCCAAACCAAACCAAAAATCGCCACTTTGGCGAGAAATCGCCAAGCCTGGCCACACTGCGTCTGGGGGCTGGGGCTGGCGGCCCAGCCCAGGCCCGGCCAGACCGGGCT
>NW_026267292.1:415344-419656 GCF_000697945.3 Frankliniella occidentalis | reverse complement strand
CGCGGTGCGGGCACGTTCCCATACCCCCTGTCCCCGTCCCCGACCCGCCAAGAACAGTCCCGTCCCCGCCTTACGACAGGGATTCAAACATTTATAGGGTCCCAAAAGGATCGGGACGGTCATTGGAGTCGATAGGCGCAGGCGCCACATGCGACATTTGCATCCCACGGTACAAATATCATGTCGGATCCATTGACGCCAATATGACCGTCGAGTTCCCATCATATTTGGACCCCCACCGCCCTAAGGTGACGTGGTTTGAGCACAGACACAAACAATATCCCGTAGCAGGACCCCGTAGGATCCCGTAGGATCCCGTAGGGCTGATAGGCCCGCCCCGCTCGCTCCTCACCTGTGCGGTCGAAGGGTATCTCCTGGCAGTGGTCCGCGCCGCGGATGTCGCAGCGGTACACCGCGCCGCCCCGCGACACGCCGGGCTGGCTCGTCTGCGCCTCGGGGGCACCAACGAGCACCCTGAAAAAAGAGAGAAAAAACCGAGAATGAACAATCACGTTAGGCTATGCCATGACCAACGAGAATAGAGCAAGAGGAGACGCGTATCTTTGTAATTATCGGTGATTACAGTATAGCGCTTCAGAGTCGCGATGACTGGTCGGGTCTGTTGTGTGTGTCTGTGTATATACTGTACAGGCATGCGTCCGCAAACTCACACATGTTGTGCTTCTCCATGCATTTTCGACAGTTTCCCGTCAAACACTAGCGACAAGGACACACGCGCGCGGGGCCCCAAACATGTTTAGTGAGGCGGTTGGTTCCGAAAGCTCTGCTCTCTCCCACTTCTCTCTCTCTGACTCGCTCCTCTCCTGCTGCGGAGTGCGAGAAGCGAGATGCCATCATCAGGATGCGCAGCACCTCCTGCGAAGCGTTTAACGCCCCTCGCCTTATCTGTTATCTATCCTTCCCTCCAGAATATTTAACGGCACCGTAAACGGGTCGGCCCGGCCGCCCCCGGGGGCCCCGTGTGGCCCAGAGGTGGCCTGTGTATAGTCAAAACACAACCAACCAGGGCCCATTTGAAATGGAAGTGGGAAACACGACAAGATTGCTATACCTTAATCGCCTTAGTTTCAGAACGGGAACAAGATTGGTCGAGTCTTATAGAAACTGTGAAACTGTCATGCTGAGACCTTTAGGAGGGTAGAAAGGGGTAATATGCCTCCATCCGGTGATCCCTGATCTCTGCCAAACCACGGGCTACAGTACTTTCAACTTCCGTTTAGAAAATTGACAACCGTAAGAAATTGAAGCGCCAGGTGTAATACCGTCCTTTGTCCCTCCGAAGGCCCCCGCTCGCGTGGCTCCTGATCGCGCTGCAGCTGCGGGGCCCGGCGGGGCCAGCCCGGCGTGTTTATGAATGTTGAGCATGCATCCTGTCGGGCTCATTAGTAAAACCGTCCACACGGCCGGCCGGCCGGGGCAGCCAGCCCGTGCTGCGCGGGGGTCCCGTGCCCTCCCGGCCCACGTAACGCCCCTATGGGTACAAGGCAGACACCACGGCGGCGACACCACCGGAGAGGGTTCCATAACGCGTGCTCAGCATGGACGAAGTCTATCTTGTACTTGCGACAACGAGCTCGTCTCTCAAACCGTGTCACCTTTATGGTTCCCCGCTGACCAGGTGCCCGGCCGGCGCCTCGCGGGGTCACAGTACAGCCGCGGCGCTCCGGCTCCGCGCGTCCCGATTCGGAAAGGTGTGCTGCTATTTGGCGCGCGCATTGCGCCATGCTCGGGTCGTTGTCGTCGTCGTTGCTCAGCACCTTGTTGCTGAGTGCGCGCTGCAAGAGGCGCCATCGGGCGGGACACTCGAACAGAGGGGGCCGACCAGAGGGGACGGAGGAACGGAAGGTGGGAACACGCAGTATAGAGAGAGTTTTTGTTGCTGTTGGGAGTCGCTGGGATTACATGGTCAGAGCAGCAGCCGGGGGTGGTGGATATGCCATCCACGAGGAAGAAGAGAGGTTCGGAAGAGGCGGAGGGGGGAGTCATGCGGAAGGAAGAGGGGGGCAAGTGGGGGTCAATGCCATCGCATCACATCACGCACAGACTCTCTCGCGCAGCAAAGCCGAGCCCTTCCTTCGGAGGCCCTTCCTCCTCCCTAAGGGCTTCCAGTCGCAGAGGGCGAGGAGAGGGAGGAGGAGGCAGGAAGACGTGATTTTTTCTGGCCTCCGTCGGCAGGCAGCACCAAGTCAAGTCGGCAAAGAAAAAGCACTCGATAAAAAGAAACGTCCAAACGTGACCCCTCGAGCACAAGCGTTCGTCCGGAGGATGAAGCGCATGGGCCGTACGGTACCGCACCGCACGAGCTTAGGCCCCGTGAGCGAGTGAGTCGTCATCCGCTTTAATTTGGCTCCATTCAGGCGCACTGATCAGATGGCGGCCGGGGCCGTGCGCAGCTCAGTCAGTACCATACCATAGTGCCTCCCCCCCCTCCTCCTCCTCCTCTTCTCCCGCGGCCAGGTGGCGGCGCGCAGACCGCGGGGCACAGCGTGCCACAGCGCATGCGTTTATTGCTCATCGTTCGGCTGACCTATGGCGGGGCGCTCCTGGGGTTTGATTTATCACATGGCTTGGGGGAGGGAGAGGGGGGGGGGCGTATATGCGGGACTGCCTTGCAGCACGCAGCAGCTGCGCTGCCCGCCACCGGCCCCACAAGCCTTGCTTCGCCCGCTTCCGATATTGACATGCCAAGCCCAGGAGGGCCCCGCATTGGCATGTCAAAGCCCGCCGAAGCGCTGCTGCTATGCTGCTGCTCCCTGCTTCAAGCCTGCAGGAGCAACATTATTATTTGCCCGGCCCTGACCCGACCTGCCCCAACCCTTCCCCGGTTGGGATCTCGCCGAGCAAAAGGCAAACAACGATTAATAACACGTGAAAGCCGGCCGGGCAACAGCAGCAGCAGCTGCGGAGCAGGGCGGGCATATTACTCATACACCCGAACCCAATTGCTCAATACATTTTTTCCTAGATTTCTTTTTTTTTCCGGCCTCCGCCTTCTGCCCCCGCCACTCCTGGAGGGCACGCCGCCAATACGTCTCCTCAATTCATTCACACCTTCCTCCAGGACCGCGGCGGCGGTGGGGCGAGGGGACCGGCGGGGACCTCTCGAGGCGACGCTACCCTGCCAAGCTGCTGTGCGCCCGCCGGCCACCGCTGGGCCGCGACCGCCGCGAGGCCTCCACGGGAGGGGCCCCCGCGCAGCTGGCTGAGCTGAACCGGGTCAGTGTCAAGGATGTCTGCGCGACTCCATGGCAGAGCCATTGGCGCCCGGCCCGGCCCGGCCCGCCCGGCCTTTTCTCCAATAATACTGTGAAGTAATTGTCGGCAAGGCGTCAGCTCGACGGAAGCCCATGTCAGTTGCGGTCAGTTGTCCCCGCACACACTAGAGAGGGCGGACGCTGCGGAGGAGCTCCACGACAGGCGCATTTTTAGCAGTATTTACTCTCTGCTCTCGTGTGTGTGTGTGTGCTAAGAAGGAGAAGTGGGATTGGTGGGGGAGGGAGGGGGGAGGGGGCGATCCTCGCGGAGCGACCGGTGCGATGCGGTCCATATATGGACGGATCGCCTTGGACCGGAGGAGAGAGAGAGAGAGAAAGAGAAAGACTGCGGGTGACAAGGAGAGACGCGAGGTACAGTACAGACACGTGGTTATGGTGCGGGTTCAGCCAGCCCGCTGCCAGAGTGCGCAGCTCCGCAGCAACAGCAGTAGCCCGGTCCCGTAATCTATATCGCCAGCTATGACCTGCACTCATTTCAACCATCGAAGCTTCCGTTTTCGTCGCGGTTCTCGGGATAGAACATAATAACCTAAAGTTTCTGTTTCCTCTGCACTGGAATCACCGGGCCATGAATTTAGTGGGTGCGACCGTACGACGAACGGCGTGGTCCGTCGCGGTCCTGACTCACTCAGGTATTTCTGTACAGTCCAGCCAGTCACCCATAACCCGGACGGGGGCAGCGGCACCCGCGAGGTGTTGCGTAAGGGACCCCCGCGGAGCGGTGTACGGACACACCTGTCACCTCCCAAAGGTCCCCCGCACCCCGCGAGTCCGACCAACCGGAGCGTGCGTTGGAAACTTGTCGGAAATTTTGCAAATTTAAAAACAATTTTAACATGGTTTGGTGGTAGAAAAATTTAGATAATGCCAAGTTTAGACTCTTTGATTTGGATAGATAGGCCGGGCTACGCTGCCGCCGCGGCGCACCATCTGGAGCGCGGCGTGCACCACAAGACCGTGATTCACCCCGAGCCGGTCCACCCACACACCGCTACATCAACAGCGCGCGAGGACCG
>NW_026267292.1:405986-408029 GCF_000697945.3 Frankliniella occidentalis | reverse complement strand
AGCACGGTGAGAGCGCCGAGCCCATACCGCCTCGGCACGACGCTTAGAGCTGCTGCTCACAGAGCGCCCCTGTGTCTCGAGCGGGGCATGGGTTACCTTGACGCACCAGCGCCTCTGCCTCTGGGCGTGGCGTCTGTGAGCGTGTGCGTGTGCGTGTGCGTGTTGACGCCCGCGACTCGGTTTACCGCCCGGCGGGCAGAGCAGGAGGGGACGGAGCGGAGGAGCGGAGGGGTCGGACGTGCTTCGTGCCGCTCCGTCTCCCCCCTTCGGTTTTGGTGGTTCAAACTCGGTGTTACAGGAAGTGCTTGGTACCTACGGATCGGCGTTGTGCTCCGTAGTGTGTGTGTGAAGTTTCGTTCCAATCAGTGCAACGGTGTGGAAATTATCAGTGATTTTCTTGGATTTCGTAGTGGCGTCCCCTGCGTGCCCTCCGTCAAGTGGTTGGAGCGCCGCAACATCTGGCGATAGGCCGGGCGCTGAGGCCTCTCCGCCCGCCGGGCCGTGTGACGAGCGAGCGAGCTCACCGAGGCACTGGGGCACCAGCACCACGACCTCCGGCGCCCGACGGACTCAGAAAATGACACACACACAACAACAACAACGAAAAAGCTGCTGTTGCTGCTGCCGCTTCTAGTTTTCTATGACAATTATTTCCTTTGCCGCGCACGGCAGCTCCGCTCGGCTCCGCTCCGTCCATGCATGGCCCGCCGCATGAGTGTAATGAGTGGGCGCAGTCGCAGCGGCGCCGACCGTGACAGAGCAAGCGCACACGGCGGAGATACATGTGCATTATATCGACGATTACTGCATGAGCAGGTCCGATCTTTCAACGACGATTTCGTTGTTCGTTACGTAAAAAGGCTCCGCGCCCGCAGAGCAGCAAAGTGCGCGTAAAGAGATTGGCGTATAAAGATTAATGTTTCAATTATTTGAGGAGTGGCTGCTGCTGCTGCTGCTGCTGCGCTGCAATAGAGGGCAGCAGATGCACCAATTACCGTCTATTAGCGGACCCCATGCCTGCGTGCGGGTCTATACGAGGGTTGAGGGTTCGCGTCCCACCGTGGGTACAACAGGGAAGACCAAAAAAAAATTCAAGAAAAAAAAAAGATACCAAGCTTGCGCTCGCTCTGTTAAAACGCACTTAGTCCTACTTCTCGCGGTGCTCGGGGGGTCGCGCGCACGCAACCAGGCTCTTTAGTTTTAAAGCCCTCACTAATATTATACTTTTTTTCAAGCGAGCAACGGAACGGAGCAAGTACGAGTCGTACGAGTATAGTTACGCACTCACACGCAGAGACGCGCGCCCGCGCGGGCACATAGCCTTCTGCTCTCGCAGACTCGCAGCGTATTTATGGACAAATGATCGACGGAGGGGTGGTAGGGGGAAAGGAGGGTGTGGGGGGCACTGCACCGCATGTGTGGTACTCTTCTGAGAGGGGGGGAGGGGGCAACGGGCCCAGCATGTCAAACCCATTAGTCATAATGGCCCGACACATACGCCCGTCGCCCCGCGTTCAAATCTCCCGCGTGAGGGCGAAATCGCTTTGCTTTCTCCTCGCTGTGTATCTGCCGCGATAGTCGGAGAACGAGGAGGACGAGACGAGGGAGAGAAGGAAGAGACAGATATATCGAATCCCTTCGCCTTCGCGGGTCGAAGCAGCAGCGCGGCCCGAGCTCGCCATGCCATGCTATATGACCGCCAGTTATGACCCACTTGCCCCCGCGCCCCGCGCGCCCGGCTGGGGACGACTACGTCCACCGCTGGGGACGCGATAGAGGCGCCGGATGGGCGGGTAAAGAAGAAAATATAGACCCGAGTGGTGAAATCGCGTTTACCCGGCCCACCCGGCCCAAGTGGTTGATCAACTACGCCAGGTGACCCGTTTGCATTGCAGTCGGGTCAGCCAGACCCGCAGTATGCTATGCGGTCCATCTCGGGTTAGCGTGTACCTACTGTTATTCGCCTCGACCCGTCTTACCCGTGCCGGGTCTGCTGGACCCGCCTGACCCGTGCTACGGTGCGCTGGCCCGGCGACGCACACT
>NW_026267292.1:405143-405936 GCF_000697945.3 Frankliniella occidentalis | reverse complement strand
GCGCACCATCTGGAGCGCGGCGTGCACCACAAGACCGTGATTCACCCCGAGCCGGTCCACCCACACACCGCTACATCAACAGCGCGCGAGGACCGCACGGTAAAAAGAATGTCTTGAAATCCCAGAAAATTTCTGGGATTTCAAGGTTGGGTGGATGATTTCAAGATTGACCCTTGAAATCCCAGACTCTGTCTTGAAACCCGTTGCTTCCAAGGGAAATCCTTGGAATTTTCGTCTGGTATTCAAGGGTTTTCCTTGAAGTATCCAGATCGTGCTTCAAGGAAAACCCTTGAATACCAAACAAAAGTTCCAAGGATTTTCCTTGGAAGCTACGGGTTTCAAGGCAGAGTCTGGGATTTCAAGGGCCAATCTTGAAATTATCCACCCGAACTTGAAATCCTAGAAATTTCCTGGGATTTCAAGACATTCTTTTTACCGTGCGGCGAGCCGCGCGACACTGCGAAAAACCACAGTGATCGTTATTTTTATACTTCAATGAGGTATTTTATTGGTATAAAGAAGATCAGGAAGAACAAGCCAGAACATAACAAGCCTTCAACTGTTTTTCGGAAATCGACTGCTTTGCAATTGTTTTAGCAGACGATTTTCGAAAAACAATTGAAGGCTTGTTATGTTCTGGCTTGTTCTTCCTGATCTTCTTTATACCAATAAAATACCTCATTTGTAGGAAAAGTTTATCTGGCAGGGTACCTCGCTGCTGCAAGTGTCCGGCGCGGGCAGCGCAGCCCGGCGGAGCAGTTAGTCATTTGATACCCGCCGCGGCTGGACCACT
>NW_026267292.1:402092-405093 GCF_000697945.3 Frankliniella occidentalis | reverse complement strand
TGCTCGGGTCAGTCGGGTCGGAGCATCAAAAGCATCTTATTTTGTGATCAGAAATGAGTCCGACTAAAGCGCAGACCCGACTGGCCCGCCCATCCGGCGCCTCTAGGACGCGACGCGTCACATTAGCCAGGGGCCTCAGCCAGGGCCCCCCGGGGCCCCGCCGCGAGGCCCCGGGACAGCAGAGGAGGAGGCCCCCTCCCGGCGGCGGACCTCGGCGCAGAGCAGCAGGCTCGGGCGAACAGTGATGGAAATGTTATGACTGGACTTGATTTAGGAAGATGGGCCCGCGGCCTCCCGTATGTGGCGGGAGAAGTGAAAAGGGGGAGGGGGGCTGGACAGGCTGGCTGGAGGCTGCGAAGCTGCTGGAGCTATGGAGGCAGCCGACTGGAGGCTCCACTGGGACTACTGCAGTGCACCGCACTACTACAAGCAGACTGCTACAAAAGAATTGGCGCTCGTGAATGCAGAGTCTAGAGCCAAACGGAGACGCGGCCCACGCACAGTGAGTGCGCGTGTTCTCCAGCGGACCGCTGCTCCAGCCAGGGCCCTGTCTGTCACTGCGCTATGGAGATCAAACCATAGGCGCAGCCCGCGCCAGAGTATAGCGTCAGGGAGCGGCGGCTGGCTACAGACAGCTGGTCGCAGACAGCAGCCGCAGTTGCTGCAGCAGCGCCGACTGCAGTCGTTTCCCGTAAAAGGTGCAAGGCTGTCGGCGAGCCCGCGACGGCGGCGGCCGCACCACCAACCACCACTCGTCGCGATCAACAGTCCCACTGACTGCTGCATGTCGTTATCATCGCAATCATACCACTGACAATGAGACGGGCGTGATTTTCTCTACACGCCTAGAAACTGCTAGTGTACGTACCAACAAACTTGCACATCGGGCGCTGCAATGCAAATTTATACTTTGATACCGGAAGAACACACAACTTCAGAGACCATTTTTAACAAACTGCATCTCTATAAGCCGAGCGGCGAGCCGCACCGGAAAGAGGCCCGATTTAAGTACGACATTGTGACCGGCGCGATGGCCGGAAAAAATGTCGCAGCTCTTTGGCCAGGGCTATAAAACCGCTCGAAACAAAGTAGTAGAGTAGTAGTAGTAGTTGGTGGAGTCTGTATCATCGTCGCGGGTTTGATGGCGCGGGAGCCAACCACCGGAGGGCCATCACGGGCCTAAATAAGAGAGCGATTTCACCACCACTTGGGCTGCTGCTGCCGCCGCCGCGGCCGGGCCGAGGAGGCGAGGCGGCCATCGTGTTAGGGACCCATTACGAGTAGTGTTATGCAGCCGATGAGAAATTAGAAGGTCCATAGCACCGAGAGAAAGAGGAAAAGATTAGGAAGCTCTAGGAAGAAAAGAGGAAGAAAGCGGTAGAGTTTGCGCTCAACGCCGCGGCGGACAGCGCGACATCTTGTAAAAGCTCACCCCGCGCGGCCCGTGCGCACAAAATGACGACGACGACGATGATGATAATGCTGCAGTATACATAAATACAAAACAGTATCTGCTGCTGCTGCTGCGCGCAGCCTCTGCCGCTGACCAGAACAAGGGGGTGTAGGGGGGTGGGAGGGGTGATATGGCTGAGAGCTCCATAAACCGATAAGCGTCCCGTAAAACTCGAGCTCCGCGCCGCGCCGGGCTGACCGGGCCCTGCTGCAGCATCCCGGCCGCGCCGTACCGGCCATGTCGCGGCGTCCCTATCGTTAGTGCTGGCCGGCGGGGCGGGGTGGGGCAGGGCGGGGCGGTCAGTAACACGGCGCCGACCAATAACGCAGAATACTAGCGTACTACGACGGGCGGCGCAGGGGGACACAGCAGCCTCCACCACACGCCGGACTCCAGCATACAAAGCGGTGCCGGGTGGCAACCGTACGTATTTCCACCTGCTGCTGCTGCTCGCGTGAGTCCGACGTCGACGCCCTTCGCATGAGCGCCGCGGCGGCTCGTCCTCCCGCCGCGATTTGGCGCCAAGTGATCGCTTCCTGTCCCCCCGAGACCCTGATGCCGGCCGACTTCGCCCCGGCGCCTCCCGTCTTTCTCCGCGCGAGGTGCCGCGATACCTCGATAACAGTACAAAATTCTGCCAGAAGGTACAAAGTTCTGTCAAAGAGTACAGATTTTTCTCAAAAAGTACAAAATTGTGAACTTTGTACCGTATCTGGTCAGTTGGCCGCCCCTTTTCTCTCGTTCCACTCGGTCAGCTCCAACTGGCGGCCGCGTGGCGCCCCCCAGGGCCTGGCCGCGGCCCGTCCCCCGGCGCCACTGGGCCACTCAGTGGCCACCAATGTAAAATTAGACCAGTCCGTCCCGGCCCTGCCCGGCAGCCGCCGCCGCGGCCGCGCCGTGGGTCCCGACCCGCGCCTCGCGCACAGCCCCGTCGAGTGTACCGCGTACAGCACAGCGAGCACGGCCGCAGTAAAAGTAAAAGTGATGGCCGATCAATCAGATCTAGGCTGGCAGGCAGCACAAACACAATGCCCCCGGCTTCTGCAACCCCTTATGCTGCTCCGTTCGCCTATATAGTGTACTCGGCTACTCTCTCTCATCCAGTAACAGCAGCAAGTGAACGTTCAAACCAAAACTGGCATGCCGTCGGGGCCGCGCATTCTGGGAGTACTAATGCTACAAATTGGAACACAATGAGTCGTCCTCGAAGGACCTTATTTGCGAGCGCAGCCCCCTTCCACGGCCGCGTGGCGCGGCGTGGCGTGGCGTGGTGCGGCCGGGTGTGGAATGCAAGCGAGCAGTGTTTATTGATTGCGAGGAATGTCTGCCACACGCAGGCTGCGGCTGTGCCACACACGCGGGGGACTGTTGGAGGACGCGCGCACTTTTTGATCGCACATCTAACACAACTAACAACGAAGGACTGGATTTAGTTTCTGCCCCATACGGCGACACGGGAGTGGGTGGGGGCAGCGGCACAGCAGGAGCGTGCCACGGGGTCAAGCCGCAGCAGCAGCCACAGGCTCACAGGAGGGCTGCTGCTGCTGC
>NW_026267292.1:392806-398087 GCF_000697945.3 Frankliniella occidentalis | reverse complement strand
GGGCGCTTGTCTCTTCTCTTCGCCGTGGTCGCGGGGACGCGGGGGGTCGTCCTCCCTCCTCTGGACGGACGGGCGGACGCGCGGGCAACCATGCCAAATGGCCCCAAAGGACACGACAAGCCAGCCGTTCGTCGGCCAGTCGCTCCGCCCCGTCGCGCGGCCCTATTTCTCTAGATGGGAACGTAAACGTGTCCAGCGCGCGCAGCGCGGCGGGGGTACTTTGCGGCTGAGTCACGGGCCACGGCAGCAGCGGCGGCAGCGCCCGCAGCAGTTCGCTTTTACAGCCGGGTGGACGAGTGGACGCGCCCGCGAGGGGGCGGGGCCGCGGGGCTGGGGAGGGCAGGGGGCATAGAGCACCGAGAGCTCGCCGCGGTCAGCACAGCACAGCACAGCGCGCCATTACCTGAACACCCGCGACCCGCGCGTCCATATTTCCATCTTCCCTCGACAAGGCCGTCGGCCAGGTCGCGGCCGCACGCAACTGTCGTTTTTTAAGACTCATCTTTCTTTCTTCCTCTAGAAAACCGTGACCAAAGAGTGACCTCGCACCACCACCCGGAAGCGGTACCTAGGTATAGAATACAATCGTCAAAAACACGCCAATGACCCTCATTTGACATCAAAATGAGCTCAAAATAGCTAACTATCCGCAGTAAATTTTGAAGACGAGCGTCAGAATGAGGTCGTATTGATATCATTTTGACAAACAAAACGTGTTCTACTTGGGTACTGGAGTAAGTACTTACTCCAGTACTTGGGTAGGCCTACGACCGCACGTTCGAAAAATGAGGAGAAAAGGACTGTCGAAAAATATATCTGTCGCTGCTGCTACAGCCTTTCCATTTTCAACACCCATAATGGGGTTCGACTTATCAGGACTGGAACAGTCGGTGACATATCCAAACTGGAATGACTGAAATCTCTACCAAAACGGGAAATAATTGACAGTTCTTTCTCAAAACCGGAAACTTTTACATTCGGGTAGAGAGACAGCCACAAGGGACGACTGACAGAACTATCGCGGCCAAGTCCTATCTCGTGCGGCCATTGCGCCAGATTAGCAGCCCCGCTCAACGAAAGGGTTCTCGGATTTCCTTCCGATTTGGCGTCGTTTGTGGTTGGGGTTGGGGTGGGTGGGGGGAGGCCGCGGCCCAGTATCGGCCACACCCAACAGCGCGTTGAGGCAGCAGAGGCCTCGGCCCACCCCACAGCGCAGCGGTGGGCCTCGCGGGGTGTCGTAGGGCTGTGGCTCCCCAAAGGGGGTAGAGGGTAGAAAGGTCACACGATGACCTCCTTCGATTGAATCGTCACAACGACTGCCACCAGCACCAGCACCACCACCACCACCACCATCACCAGAGGAACTATACGCGGGAAGTCAAGTCAGCAGACCCGTTCGCCCCCTTCACACCAAAGAAGGAGTCACACCCTCGACACTGCGCGGGGTGGCGGACAGCAGCAATACGAATAGGAGCAGCACGGTCAGTAGCAGCTCGGCCAGAAGAAGCTTCGCCAGCAGTAGCTCGACCAGCAGCAGCTCGGCCAGCAGGGGCACGCGCAGCGCACGCGCGGCGTTGTGCAACTCCTGACTCCCGCACACCTCGGCGACGCTGCTGACGCGCGCACGGGCCGACAGGAAATGGGGTGGCTCCCGGTGCGGTTCGGAGGTGGTGGCGGTGGAGGTGGGGGGCTGACAATCACGCGCTGTCTGTCTCAGACAGACATATCGGGCGCTGAACCGCGACGCCGCCGCGCAGCGCAGAGGGCGTCGAGGGCGACGCGTCTGCCCGCCGCGGGGGGAGACGCAATATTATTCGCACAGCGCCGCAGAGCAAAGGGACTCTCGGCGTCCACCATCTGGCTCAGTTGCTACGCCGCTGTGGCTGCGACTGTGTCCGTGTGTGTGTGTGTGTGTGTGTAGTGCAGTGAGTGGGCGCCGCGGAGGGGCCGGTCGGCCGCGGCACCTCGCTCCAGCGCGCCGCGCGGCCGCGACCAGCATGGGCCGGGCCGGGCCCCGCCGCGCCGCCCACCTCCTCCGCGCCCGGCAGCGCGCGCCCCCGCCCGCCCGGCCACGCGGTGTAGAGTGACTAAACTCGAGGAACCGAACCACGAGGTCGCCCGCCGAAAAATCACAGCAGCCACAACAAACAAGCTGCCTATGCCAGGTCACGCCGTCCTGGAGATAAGGACTATCTTGGAGGCAGCCAGGCCGGCGGGCCATCCAGCGGCACGGCAGCGCGCGATAGGACGCGCGCAGCGTCACCGACTCGACTCCGGACCCGCTCAAGGGCGCGGGGGACTTGTTCACCAGCGAGTGCCTGTGCCTGCGCACTCCTGCTTGCTGCAGCGGTCGCAGCTGCAGCCCCCGGATCTGCCGCCCGGCTCGCGCGGGGCGTGGCGGTGTGGCAGGGCGGCGAGGCGAGGGACGGGCCCCGGCCGGCGACCAGATGTGGCAGTCCGCCCGGGCCCGCCACGCCCCGCCACGCCCCGCCCCCGCCCCGGCACGCCGGGTCCGTTCCGTTGCGGCCCCGCTCTCCCAGGAGCAAAGATCCCAAACCCAGCGGCGTAGCCGGGCAGAAGGCGAGGGGCAAGCAAGTCGCGGAGCAGGTCACAGAAATGGCACTTCAGATCGGCCCGACTCGCAAATTTATCAGGAGAAACAAGACCAGTTTGGAAACAGAAATTTATCGTTGAAGTGTCGCGTACCGCCGCGTTGCGTCCACACCTGGACAAGTGCAACATCGATACGTACAAAGACAAATTCGACTCGACATCGCAAATCGATTTCGTCCAGGAAATTGACGAATTTTCGAATTCGATTTCGCGAAAGTCGATTCGCAGCTCAATTTCTCGCTGGGGGCACCCATGTGCGGCTGCGGCGGGCAGACGCACCGCGCTGTTGTGCCCACCGCTGCCCAGCACGGGCGCAGCCAGCGCAGGCCAGGCCATAAACGCTACGCGGCCATAGGCAAGCAATCCGTGCCCCGTGCCGGCTGCGGCGGGGCGGGGTGGGGCGGCCGCGTCGCACCATGTGTTCTGCAGGACGAGCACCTGCCTCTGGGGTGTGTCGGTGCCGGTGCCGGTGCGGGTGGCCGTGGGCTGCCGCGTGGCCTGGCGGTGGCAATCCTCCGGCACTAGCTGCTCCGGCGGGTGCAGCACTCCCGCGCCCGCACCACCCGCGGCAGCGGCAGCCGCAGGTGGCCGTCAGCCGTCCCGGGCGGGCAGGGGGACCACCGCGGCGAGAGGGAGGAAGTGCATGGGGAGGACGCGGGGGGAAAGGGGACGTGGTTGATCGGAACACGTTCACCGCGGGGGGTCGCTCGCGGGCAACAACAGAGTCAAAGGGTAGTCCGTGTCGGGCGAGCGGGGCGGTGGCGCGGAGCTACCCGGCATGGGGTACCCGTCGAGGGGTATACCTGCCCTGTCGCCCATTCATCAGCGTCAGCAGCGGGTACCAGTGGCACGTACACCACCCGCCAGTACTGCCCCACCCCACCATAGGCAAGTAGACCGAGCCCGTCGTGGCGGTGGCGAGTACACCTGTGGGCACACACACACACACACACGCACACACACACACATCTGCGTGAGACGTCGTGAGGACTGGCAGCTTTTTGGCAGCGATTTCAGCGCGGCTAGACCGACCTAGACGAGGGGGTGGGGCCGAAGGGGGGCAGCGCCGCGACCTGTTGGCCGGCGTCCACAAAAAATTTGTCTCGACACTCATAAAGCCCCTAAGGGTCGTCGTGGCTGTGAGGTTGCGAGAGCGGGAAACAAATGCAGCACCTACTCGATCTGGAGCGGTCAGGGTTCATTCCAGGTCTTGTCCAGGGAGTTCCGTCGTCGGTAGGTTGCCAACCCTGGCGCCGGCGCCGGCGCTGCAGCCGCTCTGATTGGCAGTGCTGCACCACGCCGCGGATGACGTGTCGCAGAACGTGTCACGTCACGGTACACTGGGAGCCGCGCGCCACAGACCGTGACAACCCGTGTAGTGGCGAGAGACAAAACGCCCGCCGGTCGGAAATAATACGTTCGAAAGACGACATCGATCTGACGATCAGGAAGGAAGACCGGAAACACCCAGTACTTTCAGTCCCCCCCCCCCCTAAAAAAAAGGACGACATATTTAACTTCAAGGTAGTTTTTTTTTACAATTTTTTACGACGGTTAAGTATATCATAGCTAATAAATGCATACTTTCTCACAGCATCGCTGCGCACAAACACAAAAGATGCTAAATGTTTCCTCGGGCGACACAATCACAATGAAGGGGCCGGTGCACAAAACGGCGGGCACAAGGTCGCCATGTGTGCGCCCCGCCACGCCACGCCACGCCTGCTGCCGGCCGGCTCTGTCACTCAGGTCATTACAATATGGCTGGGAGGAGCAGCAGCAGCAGCAGCAGCGCGGGAGAAGGAGGAGGAGGACCGGACCGGAGCGAATGGCGGGCGACTTACGGGAAACAGAGCCATTTAGAGAGCCGTCGACATGTGCGCGCGTGAAATGGACTTACAGGCGAGGGAGGGGAGGGCAAGGAGGAGTATGGTAATGCAGACATGACAACGGCGGACACACAGCGCGCCAAATTGCTGTTGCTCGTAGTAGTAACGCCTTTCGTTTTCACTCGCGAGAATGAAGACGGGCAGCAGCGCCCCCCTCCCCTATTCCTCTCCACAGGCACACACACACATACACACACACATGCACATGGCTGACCTCTTTATCGGCCCATGGGCGTATCGAAACTGATTGATGCAACCAAATGACAACAAAAACAAAACGCGACGACGGCTTGCTGCTGCGTCGCCTGCGCTTCCGTTCCGTCCGCCCGCGTCTCGTCGCGCCTCCGGATGACTTCCTCACACTTCTCTCGAGTACAGCCCCACACAGCTGTCTGCGCCCCGAGCCCCGACGGCGACTGCCGCCAATCGTGCCAAACATAATCGCCATAGGCACGCGTCAACCTCCGCGTCAACCGGATAAGCAGCACAGGAGTACACACTGCGGCTGGAAACACACTGGCGATGGACCCAGAGATAGGCCGCGGCGCGGATCCTCGACAGGAGCCGAGCCGGCGAGAGGTTGACGGGGACCCCGCTTTCCTGCCCATCATTATACCAACATCCAAGTGCAAATAAATGTGCGGCTCATGTGTGTGTGTGCTTGCCTTATCAGTTATATGGTAAGCACTGTACGTCGCATTATGCTTGTTTATGTGCACCCGCGAGCCAAGCAGGAGGAGGACGACGACGGCGGCGGCGCGGGCGAGTGCTGTACACGT
>NW_026267292.1:388121-389205 GCF_000697945.3 Frankliniella occidentalis | reverse complement strand
CGCCCCGCCCCGCGCTGAGCGCTGAGTGACCCGCCGCCTCCTCGGCACGCGCTACGCGCTGCACCGCACCGCACCTCGCGCTCAGCTGCAAGTAGTGTACGTACTGCAGGTGCGAGAGAAAGACAGAGAGAAAGAGAGAGAGAGAAAGAGGGAGAGCGGCCGGCAGGCCGGACGACTACTCTCCTCTCCTATTTTCTCTTCACATCCGCGCGATAAAAGTCCCTCTCTGCTGTGCTGTGCGGCGGTCCGGTCGGGAGCTCTTATAGTAGTGCCTCCCGCCGTACCTCACCTTGCGAAGCGCACAATCAAAGTGTCAGGCCGGGCGGCAGCTCATCCCTCAGGAGGCAGCAGACACGGCCCAGCCCGGCCCGGCGGTGAGGGCAAGGCTCCTGGAGAAAGGACACGACGACGTCGCCGTCGAGTCCAGCCGCCGCCGCTTGCTGCTCCAGCCGGAATGCGTATCGCGTGAATGTGCGGCATTCGGGCGCGCCGCGCAGCGCCACGCCACGCCAACTGCTGCGGCGACGCGGCGCGAGGGATGTGTGTGTGTGTGTGTGTGTGGTGTGGGATTTGGGATTTGGGAGAGAGGGTGCGCGCCGGTCAGGGAAGCCCCGGCCAGGACGCCGATGATGACGGCAGGCCCGCCGGGGCCATGGACTGGACGCAGCGCCGGCGACGTCACGCGCGCGGTCAGGGCGATGAATGGCGTACACGCCCAGAAAAGTAAGGTCCCGCATCGTGACAACATGTGTTCTGGTTGCAGCCGTCGAGTACTAATGTGGGAGTAAGTTTCTCTATGTATATTTTGTCACTCAATGAAAAAGTTGGTACCTAGCTAATATTAGGAAAAATTGCTCATCATAAAACCCTTGGAAAAAATAAAATTTTATGGTCACAAATGTAAACTGTTTCTCTGTCAGTGGAGTGTGCTGGATGGCGATCACTCCGGGGGGCGCCGTCCCCGCGGCCGCGCCGCGCCCCCGCCAGGTGCAGCCCGCCGCGGCGCCGCGTCACCGGGAGCCGCACCGCGTGAATCAGAAAGGAAGAGAGGGTGGGGCGGGGCGTGGCGCTCCCGGTGAGGGCG